>NW_026061930.1:107500-110000 GCF_023897955.1 Schistocerca gregaria
GTGCAGAAGCGAACTCTCCCAGCACAGCGCACGCGCCAACACGTCCGCAGAGCTGCGATACAAACCACCTGCGAGAACCGCTGGGGGCGACCGAGCAGCAGACGGCGTCGCGACGCCGAGTGCCGGGCGGCGGCGCATCCTCAACGCACACAGTCCGCAATCGGACCAGCACACTGCAGATGTCCACCGCGCTTCGCACCGGGCTCGACAGAACCCACTTTGGCCGCCTGGCGCCGCGCGCAGGGTGCGCCGGCGCATAGCTGGGACGCCAGCCGGGCCCGTCGGCCGGCGCTCCTGCCACTGGGCGCCCCCCACCAGCCGGCTGTAGTGCGTGCGCTCACGCAGCGCGCGGCCAGCACGCCGGGCGGCCCCCCCTCACCGGCCGGGGACTGTCCCGCCAAGCCACAGCCTCGTATCGCTTCATACCCACATGGCCAACTCAGGTTCGGGGGCATGGCGGGTACCGCCGAAACAACCGGTTCACAGATGTACCGATCGTCGCTATCACCGATGCACCTGCAGCGCGAACAACCGCTCAACAACTGATTTCCAGTTCATTTGCGGATCTTTGGCAGCAAACGTATACGTCAATCTACATTTGCGAAATCTACGATTCTGGCATGCCTGCATGTTATGTGTCACGACACGCTACATCAGCCCACATACACACTGCGGCATGTACACGAGAGAACACGTGGAAGATGGTCCGCGCACGTGTGCAATGTCCCTTGCGCGGTCGACTGTCAACCGGCCTCTGTAGCATGTCGCAGATGTGGAACGCGGTCCACCGTGCTATCATGTTGTGTGGGGCAATACGATTAAATAGGAAAACCCTCGTCGCTACATCAACAGACGGCTCACGCTGATTCCCGGCAGAGGGAGGAGGGGGGGGGGGGGGGCCAACATGCAATACTTTCGTCCGTACCTACTTACCACATGTCTGTACGGCGTACAACAGTGCAATCTCGCTGTAATGGGGAGACGAGACAAGTAGCATCGTGCACAACATATGGCCCTTATGATTCGCCATTGTAGGGCGCAGCCGGTGTACGGTCAAGCATGTGCCACATTATGTCACTCAGTACGTAACGACGGATGATCAGTGTGGGTTACGCGTACATCAGCGGACAGTCCACACAGGCCGTACCACAACGTACACTGACTGCATCGACAACCGAATGCAACTGAACAGCTGCAAGGCTCATTTCACAAACAAACGCCTGACCGACCAGCTTGGAAGGGCAGGAGGGGAGGGCGATATTCGTTCTGTAGCGGTACACCCTTCCAGTGGTTAGCGGGACTGTGTAGAAAGTACGCAACACTCGAAAGACCTTTATGTGAGGGTACGCACCATGGCATCAAGAAATACACATGACACCAGAGGATCCAAGCAGTGAACTATGTTCAGAGGGTTGCTGTTAGGCAAAGCTACATTCCTGTGACGTTACATGTGACAGTTAAGGTGCAGTGTAAGTTAGGTTAAGGTGCAGTGTAAGTTAGGTTAAGGTGCAGTGTAAGTTAGGTTAAGGTGCAGTGTAAGTTAGGTTAAGGTGCAGTGTAAGTTAGGTTAAGGTGCAGTGTAAGTTAGGTTAAGGTGCAGTGTAAGTTAGGTTAAGGTGCAGTGTAAGTTAGGTTAAGGTGCAGTGTAAGTTAGGTTAAGGTGCAGTGTAAGTTAGGTTAAGGTGCAGTGTAACTTAGGTTAAGGTGCAGTGTAACTTAGGTTAAGGTGCAGTGTAACTTAGGTTAAGGTGCAGTGTAACTTAGGTTAAGGTGCAGTGTAACTTAGGTTAAGGTGCAGTGTAACTTAGGTTAAGGTGCAGTGTAACTTAGGTTAAGGTGCAGTGTAACTTAGGTTAAGGTGCAGTGTAACTTAGGTTAAGGTGCAGTGTAACTTAGGTTAAGGTGCAGTGTAACTTAGGTTAAGGTGCAGTGTAACTTAGGTTAAGGTGCAGTGTAAGTTAGGTTAAGGTGCAGTGTAAGTTAGGTTAAGGTGCAGCGTAACTTAGGTTAAGGTGCAGCGTAACTTAGGTTAAGGTGCAGCGTAACTTAGGTTAAGGTGCAGCGTAACTTAGGTTAAGGTGCAGCGTAACTTAGGTTAAGGTGCAGCGTAACTTAGGTTAAGGTGCAGCGTAACTTAGGTTAAGGTGCAGCGTAACTTAGGTTAAGGTGCAGCGTAACTTAGGTTAAGGTGCAGCGTAACTTAGGTTAAGGTGCAGCGTAACTTAGGTTAAGGTGCAGCGTGGGTTAGGTTAGGGGCCAACGTGGGTTAGGTTAGGGGCCAACGTGGGTTAGGTTAGGGGCCAACGTGGGTTAGGTTAGGGGCCAACGTGGGTTAGGTTAGGGGCCAACGTGGGTTAGGTTAGGGGCCAACGTGGGTTAGGTTAGGGGCCAACGTGGGTTAGGTTAGGGGCCAACGTGGGTTAGGTTAGGGGCCAACGTGGGTTAGGTTAGGGGCCAACGTGGGTTAGGTTAGGGGCCAACGTGGGTTAGGTTAGGGGCC
>NW_026061930.1:115000-122500 GCF_023897955.1 Schistocerca gregaria
AATTTTGACACCATTGTATCAGAATTTCGGATACATGGGCCGCTCTTGTCTCAATCTCGGCACGGCTGTCGCCCTCAACGAGAACGAGGAGGTCGTCTGCATACGCCACGACTCCTAATGTCATGTTGTTCCTTTCTAGTGTTTCCAGTAATGGGTCCATATTCACGTCCCAAAACAAAGGGCCGCACACAGAACCCTGCGGACAGCCCTTTGAGATGTTCTTAGACACCACGACACCAGGAGCCGTGATTCTGGCGACTCTATTTCTGCAGTAGTCCTTCAGACAACCATATAGCGCCGCCGGGCATTCCAATTCTCGAAGTCGAGAAAAGAGCGCCGGCCACCACAGATTGTCGAAGGCACCCGAAATATCCACCATAACTCCGAGGACGTACTTCCGCGTGGATGAGTGTACAATACTTACGACTTTGTTGATAGCATCAGATGTTGACTTCCGAGCTCGGAATCCGTATTGCGAATCACTCATTCCACGTAGGACTCTATGACTAGACAGTCTAGAGACCAGCAGCTTCTCAAATGTCTTTCCCAAGACGTCCAGGAGACAGATAGGTCGGTAGGATTTGGGCATCATTGGATCCTTATCAGGAGCCTTTTTGATAATAATAACTTCTGCCGTCTTCCAGCAGGTTGGGAAGACCTGTGTTTCCATACATCTGTTGTAAATTTTCGTAAGGCCCGGAGCCAGTTTGTTTGCAATGCATTGCAGAACTTCTGCAGGAATTGCATCCGGCCCCGGGGCCTTGCACTTTGCAAAGGAGCGAATGGCTGCCTTCACTTCCTCGATGGAGTAGGGGTACACCTGTACGTTGTTGTGGTAGTGTAGCTGGTCTTGCCGTCTTATTTCCTGCTGCATCTCGGTGTCTGTGTCAGGTCGATCGTCTGGGAGGAGCACCCTCAGTAGCTCCTCAGCGGTCTCTGACCAGTCCTGTGTCATTCTGTCTGTGTCACCGACTCGTACAGTCGAGAGATGCATTGGTGAATGGATTTTTTCTCTTACTATTTTGTACGGTGTACCCCATGGATCCAAAGTCAGGTGAGACTTTACAAAATCCTCCCAGCTCCGCTGGCGGTGTTGTCTGAGAGTTTCTTTGAAAAGCCATTTCCTTCTCCTATACTGGGCAAGATGGTAGTGCCGTTCCTCCTGGGTGAAGGACCTTTGATAGCTGCTTCGTGCTCTTCTCATAGACTGCCTGAGCCGGGTAAGCTCTGGAGTCCATGGAGAAGTCGCTTTTCGTATGAAGCGCCTTCGCGTCGGTATCGCCGCGGCCAAAGCCGCCCTGATTGAGACAATTAAGGCCCCTACGGCTTCCTCTACTTCAAAAGGACCGTCTCCCAGCTCCGGAGGATGAAACACCGCCTCCAACAGGTCCCAGTCTGCTCTCCCGTAGTCATACTGCATTGTCCACCCCTCTAGCACATGCTCCCCTTGTGATGCTATTGTAAATTCAATAGCGTTATGATCACTGGTGGTTATGTTGTCGTTGACCTGCCAATTTTGGATATTGTTTACAATGTTTGTCGTGCAGAGCGTGACATCAATAGAGGATGCTGCCCCAGCTCTGCTCCTGTAGGTAGGAGGGTTGCCGGGGAGATTGACAACATTTAAATTATGTTCCATAATTATGTCTTCCAGTGCCAGTCCTCTTTGATCTTGAACTTGACTGTGCCATAGGGGGGATTTTGCGTTACTATCCATTGATATTATAATTGCTTTGCCTGCTAGGGCTCGCAATACTGTAGATAACTGCCCAAGATAAATATTGATTGGATCCCTGTATTGACAATATATATTAATTATGTACCAAGATGTATTATAAAAGTTTATCTCCACAACTGTTACATGGGAAGTGCAATACTGTGTCAAGACAGTGGTTTTGATTAACTTGTTGTAGATGACAATTGCTGACATGGGGTTTGGACCCATTGATATTACCTGGGCAGTGACGGGAAAGCCTGTGACCTTGCCGGAGGCAGAGCCTGGCTCTTGAATTAACATAACATCGATATTTTTCTCTTCCGCTATCTTTCGGAGCTCCTGAGTTACAAGGGAGCTCCTCATAGCATTTATTTGTAAGACTTTTATCTTAATCCGGGTGTCTGGTGTAGAAATGGCTGTCAGGCCATACCTGGGCAGGATCAAAACCAATCCTGCCGTGCATCTTGACCATGTTTTTATAGGTCTTGTCGATATCGAACTCCCGACCCCGTCTGATATATAATTTTGACACTAGGTCTTGTAATTTTTCAAAGTCTGTGGGAATGTTTAACGCAGCGAGATGAATACAGTCTGCATCCTCCAGTGCCGGGAACGTGACCTTCTCTCCGCGAGGATGCCCGACCCTCACCAGCTGCCTCAGAGCCGCGTTTAGGGCTGTGGGTTCCTCCAGTCTTGACAGTCTTAACGTTTCCTCACAAATGGTGTATGTGTCTCCTGGTGGACACTGAGTGTACATTTTTCCAACTTGAATTGTTTCGACATCCTCTTGCGTCATTTTTGGAGTCTGCTGGTGCTCTGCTGCAGAGACTGGCGCGGCAGCCGACGACGACTCCGCCCCCGAGGACGAGCGGGAACCCCCGCTCCCGACGGATGAAGCCGCCCCGCCGGTCACCGCCGCCTCCCGGAAGCCTAGATGACCCCTCCCTGTAGCCAGGAAACCCCCGACCTGACAGGAGAAATCCGTCGACTCCGGCCGCTCTGTCGGAACAGGAAGTGTATAGGTCTCTCCCTCCTTGCGCGTGAGAAAGCCCCCACTCTGTGAAGAGGTAGACTCCAAGTTGGTCTGCTCGGTCGCCGGATCACCTGGAGGACTCCTCCTAATGGCCAGGAAGGACCCAACCTGGCAGGAGAAGTCCCGCATCTCCGGTCGCACGTCTGGAACTAAGACAGAATAGACCTGCCTCTCCTCCTCTCGCTCGTTGACCACCGAGGGCAGAGATTCCTGTGATTCCTTGAGCTTCCGCCACCGACCTGCATCTCGCAACTGCTTGCTAGGTGATTTTCGAGTGACTCTATAGCGCGTTGCCATAGTCTGTCCTCTGTATGAGCCGCTGTATCATTATTTTATAGGTTGCACACTCCTTACCAGGAGTGTTGCAGGTGCGTTTCCGGTATTTACAAGGGATGCAGGTGGGCGTTTCTCTGTCGCACTTTGTTTTGTCATGCTTTTCGCTTCCACAATTCCCACATACTGGGTTTAGGAAGCTACAGTATTTTGCAACATGTCCGTAATCGTGACATTTGGTACATTTAGCAAGGGCTGTATAGTCCTTGACGGATATTGCATTATAGCCTACGTATAATCTATTGGTTGTAATGATCTGTTTACGCAATTCCGGTGACACTTCAATGGCATGGTGCACAGTGTTTCGGTCACGAGGACCTGCCTTGAAGCGGACCTTGAATTGTTCTGTGAATTCTTCGCGAGTCATTTTGTCCTCAAAATTCTGTGCGTAAACACAGTCAGCCACGTCGTCCTGGGTCATATATGATGGTACGTCGTACATCATCATAAGTGGCCTTCGCTTTCTGGGCTTTTCGCATGTAAATGACTCCTGAATTTTAGTATTGTTCATTAGTTTGTCACTGTCCTCAGTAGAGGCCAGTTCGACTATCAATACGTTTTTTGTAGTCCTGATCTGATTTATTTTGATCTTATCTACTCTAGGGTTTATACTCTTTTCAAACTTGGCTTTTGCCGTCTTGACATCGTACCCTTTCTTAGGCTTTATGAAGACTGTTGGGACAGCCTTCTGTACGTTCTGCTTTATCGTATCTTGCACCGTGCGTTTTATTGTGATTGGTGCTGCCGCAACTGCAGCATAAGACTTCTGGGGCTTTGCCGCCTCTTTTCTAAGGCGGTCATTTTCCGCCTTTATCTCTTCATATTGCCCCTCGAGCTTGGCATGCGCCAAAGCCCAGTTGGCAACTTCTTCTTTGATCACCCGAATTTGATCTGCGGTGATCTTTCCATGTTTAACGCTTCGGTCTAGAAGCCGAAGAAAATGCGCGTGTCGCTCCATGACGGAGACGTTTGATCTTGCATCGAATGGAGCGTCTTGCTCCGGTAGCGCCGTATCACTCTCCACGTTTTCTGCCATCATTGATTGAATTGAAGAGTGATAAATTGGAGGCCCGTCTCTTACCCCGGACCGGCCTCTCTGGCATGGGGGGGGGCAAATTGCAGCTCGCTCACCAGTCCCGCCCCTTGACCAAGAGCTTTAAGAGCTGCTGGGTTTAGCACGCCGTTTCCAGCGCACTAGTCCCCTTCCACAACCACATCACTGGGGATTTCACCCGTCCCTCCCCGGCAAATGCCCACCGCATTCCGGAGAGGCGGATTCACCTCTCGGCCTTCGCCCCCTACTCGGCCGAGTTCCCACCTAAAGGCCAAGAACCCAGTCCTACCCAGGTGCTGGGTCGGTCCCCCAGACTTTCGGGGGTCTGGCCCCATCTAACCTAGCCGGGGACATGTCACCATGCCCCGGCTTGACGGAGCATGTCCGGGACATCCCGTTCACGGCGATGAGCCTTTGCCGGCTCGGGCCGTGATCCCTCCCCAGCGAATGTGGACGTGGGGTTTGCAGAGCTGAGATGTTGTTTGCCCTGCGAGGGACAGATCTTGTGTCCCTTGCGACGCAGCTTCCCCTGCGCCATGCACCCTTTGCTTTCGCCTTGGGTTGGGGGACCATTTAACGTCGTCCAGGACGTGAGGAACTGCAGCAGCCAGACCGCAGGGCCCCAGGATCGTCGTGAGACTTACCCTCATACCCTCGCCCAGCCGCCGCGCTCAACTCAGGAGAGACAGGTGGTGTGTCTCTCGTTACGCAGCTTCCCCTGCGCCACGCACCCTTTGCTTTCGCTTGGGTTGGGGGCACTTAACGTCTTGCCGCGACGGGAGTTTTACGTCCTACCTTGACACACGACAACCCTCACAAATCCACAGCCCAGAGATGTTGAAGGTGGTAGCTGGGTCTTATATTGTGGAGTTTGACATCATCGAGACGGTGCGGCACTCAAGCCCGAGTTACGTTCCCCAGGGGGGTCTCCACACGTACCGGGGGATCATGACCGACCATGTCTCACCCACCGCTTTTGCTAATTAACGGTGGGCCAGTGCGGACCGTGAGGATTGCACCCAGTTAAGGGCTAGCCGTTTAACGTCATGCATGGACGGCCCATCCCGTGTTAGCTTCGCCCCATCTAAGGGGGTTACTGAGCCAGAGAGCCACGACAAGGCCACGAGATTGGACATTACGGTCCCCGCCCCACTCAGGTTCCTCTGAGCCCCGACGCGTTCGTTGACTTCAGGGAATCAGAGGGTCTCCTGGCGGTTTTAACCCAGTTATGGGAGGCAACACACCTCCCCCAGGTGGCGCTGCGCAGACCGCTTTTCTCTGGTGTAGATAGGGACAGCGGGGAATCTCGTTAATCCATTCATGCGCGTCACTAATTAGATGACGAGGCATTTGGCTACCTTAAGAGAGTCATAGTTACTCCCGCCGTTTACCCGCGCTTGCTTGAATTTCTTCACGTTGACATTCAGAGCACTGGGCAGAAATCACATTGCGTCAACACCCGCTAGGGCCATCGCAATGCTTTGTTTTAATTAGACAGTCGGATTCCCCCAGTCCGTGCCAGTTCTGAGTTGATCGTTGAATGGCGGCCGAAGAGAATCCGCGCACCCGCGCGCCCCCGGAGGAGCACGCTAAGGCGGACGCGGCCTCGCAGCAAGGAAGATCCGTGGGAGGCCAAGGCACGGGACCGAGCTCGGATCCTGCACGCAGGTTGAAGCACCGGGGCGCGAACGCCGCGCAGGCGCGCGCATCCTGCACCGCCGGCCAGCACGAGGCCAACCAACGGCGAGAGCAGACCACGCCCGCGCTAAACGCCCGCACTTACCGGCACCCCTACGGCACTCACCTCGCCCAGGCCCGGCACGTTAGCGCTGACCCACTTCCCGACCAAGCCCGACACGCCCCGATCCTCAGAGCCAATCCTTATCCCGAAGTTACGGATCCAATTTGCCGACTTCCCTTACCTACATTATTCTATCGACTAGAGGCTCTTCACCTTGGAGACCTGCTGCGGATATGGGTACGAACCGGCGCGACACCTCCACGTGGCCCTCTCCCGGATTTTCAAGGTCCGAGGGGAAGATCGGGACACCGCCGCAACTGCGGTGCTCTTCGCGTTCCAAACCCTATCTCCCTGCTAGAGGATTCCAGGGAACTCGAACGCTCATGCAGAAAAGAAAACTCTTCCCCGATCTCCCGACGGCGTCTCCGGGTCCTTTTGGGTTACCCCGACGAGCATCTCTAAAAGAGGGGCCCGACTTGTATCGGTTCCGCTGCCGGGTTCCGGAATAGGAACCGGATTCCCTTTCGCCCAACGGGGGCCAGCACAAAGTGCATCATGCTATGACGGCCCCCATCAACATCGGATTTCTCCTAGGGCTTAGGATCGACTGACTCGTGTGCAACGGCTGTTCACACGAAACCCTTCTCCGCGTCAGCCCTCCAGGGCCTCGCTGGAGTATTTGCTACTACCACCAAGATCTGCACCGACGGCGGCTCCAGGCAGGCTCACGCCCAGACCCTTCTGCGCCCACCGCCGCGACCCTCCTACTCGTCAGGGCTTCGCGGCCGGCCGCGAGGACCGGCCATGACTGCCAGACTGACGGCCGAGTATAGGCACGACGCTTCAGCGCCATCCATTTTCAGGGCTAGTTGCTTCGGCAGGTGAGTTGTTACACACTCCTTAGCGGATTCCGACTTCCATGGCCACCGTCCTGCTGTCTTAAGCAACCAACGCCTTTCATGGTTTCCCATGAGCGTCGATTCGGGCGCCTTAACTCGGCGTTTGGTTCATCCCACAGCGCCAGTTCTGCTTACCAAAAGTGGCCCACTTGGCACTCCGATCCGAGTCGTTTGCTCGCGGCTTCAGCATATCAAGCAAGCCGGAGATCTCACCCATTTAAAGTTTGAGAATAGGTTGAGGTCGTTTCGGCCCCAAGGCCTCTAATCATTCGCTTTACCGGATGAGACTCGTACGAGCACCAGCTATCCTGAGGGAAACTTCGGAGGGAACCAGCTACTAGATGGTTCGATTAGTCTTTCGCCCCTATACCCAGCTCCGACGATCGATTTGCACGTCAGAATCGCTACGGACCTCCATCAGGGTTTCCCCTGACTTCGTCCTGGCCAGGCATAGTTCACCATCTTTCGGGTCCCAACGTGTACGCTCTAGGTGCGCCTCACCTCGCAATGAGGACGAGACGCCCCGGGAGTGCGGAGGCCGCCGCCCCGTGAAGGGCGGGGAAGCCCCATCCTCCCTCGGCCCGCGCAAGGCGAGACCTTCACTTTCATTACGCCTTTAGGTTTCGTACAGCCCAATGACTCGCGCACATGTTAGACTCCTTGGTCCGTGTTTCAAGACGGGTCGTGAAATTGTCCAAAGCTGAAGCGCCGCTGACGGGAGCG
>NW_026061930.1:127500-130000 GCF_023897955.1 Schistocerca gregaria
CCACAACGTACACTGACTGCATCGACAACCGAATGCAACTGAACAGCTGCAAGGCTCATTTCACGAACAAACGCCTGACCGACCAGCTTGGAAGGGCAGGAGGGGAGGGCGATATTCGTTCTGTAGCGGTACACCCTTCCAGTGGTTAGCGGGACTGTGTAGAAAGTACGCAACACTCGAAAGACCTTTATGTGAGGGTACGCACCATGGCATCAAGAAATACACATGACACCAGAGGATCCAAGCAGTGAACTATGTTCAGAGGGTTGCTGTTAGGCAAAGCTACATTCCTGTGACGTTACATGTGACAGTTAAGGTGCAGTGTAAGTTAGGTTAAGGTGCAGTGTAAGTTAGGTTAAGGTGCAGTGTAAGTTAGGTTAAGGTGCAGTGTAAGTTAGCTTAAGGTGCAGTGTAAGTTAGGTTAAGGTGCAGTGTAAGTTAGGTTAAGGTGCAGTGTAAGTTAGGTTAAGGTGCAGTGTAAGTTAGGTTAAGGTGCAGTGTAAGTTAGGTTAAGGTGCAGTGTAAGTTAGGTTAAGGTGCAGTGTAACTTAGGTTAAGGTGCAGTGTAACTTAGGTTAAGGTGCAGTGTAACTTAGGTTAAGGTGCAGTGTAACTTAGGTTAAGGTGCAGTGTAACTTAGGTTAAGGTGCAGTGTAACTTAGGTTAAGGTGCAGTGTAACTTAGGTTAAGGTGCAGTGTAACTTAGGTTAAGGTGCAGTGTAACTTAGGTTAAGGTGCAGTGTAACTTAGGTTAAGGTGCAGTGTAACTTAGGTTAAGGTGCAGTGTAACTTAGGTTAAGGTGCAGTGTAACTTAGGTTAAGGTGCAGTGTAACTTAGGTTAAGGTGCAGTGTAACTTAGGTTAAGGTGCAGTGTAAGTTAGGTTAAGGTGCAGCGTAACTTAGGTTAAGGTGCAGCGTAACTTAGGTTAAGGTGCAGCGTAACTTAGGTTAAGGTGCAGCGTAACTTAGGTTAAGGTGCAGCGTAACTTAGGTTAAGGTGCAGCGTAACTTAGGTTAAGGTGCAGCGTAACTTAGGTTAAGGTGCAGCGTAACTTAGGTTAAGGTGCAGCGTAACTTAGGTTAAGGTGCAGCGTAACTTAGGTTAAGGTGCAGCGTAACTTAGGTTAAGGTGCAGCGTAACTTAGGTTAAGGTGCAGCGTGGGTTAGGTTAGGGGCCAACGTGGGTTAGGTTAGGGGCCAACGTGGGTTAGGTTAGGGGCCAACGTGGGTTAGGTTAGGGGCCAACGTGGGTTAGGTTAGGGGCCAACGTGGGTTAGGTTAGGGGCCAACGTGGGTTAGGTTAGGGGCCAACGTGGGTTAGGTTAGGGGCCAACGTGGGTTAGGTTAGGGGCCAACGTGGGTTAGGTTAGGGGCCAACGTGGGTTAGGTTAGGGGCCAACGTGGGTTAGGTTAGGGGCCAACGTGGGTTAGGTTAGGGGCCAACGTGGGTTAGGTTAGGGGCCAACGTGGGTTAGGTTAGGGGCCAACGTGGGTTAGGTTAAGGGCCAACGTGGGTTAGGTTAAGGGCCAACGTGGGTTAGGTTAAGGGCCAACGTGGGTTAGGTTAAGGGCCAACGTGGGTTAGGTTAAGGGCCAACGTGGGTTAGGTTAAGGGCCAACGTGGGTTAGGTTAAGGGCCAACGTGGGTTAGGTTAAGGGCCAACGTGGGTTAGGTTAAGGGCCAACGTGGTTTAGGTTAAGGGCCAACGTGGGTTAGGTTAAGGGCCAACGTGGGTTAGGTTAAGGGCCAACGTGGGTTAGGTTAAGGGCCAACGTGGGTTAGGTTGCCAGAGATGTGTCAAATCAGGATGTACGTTTGGCTGGTGTCAGGTGGTGGGTTGGTTCGATGCCTTTATAAGGGGTGTGGCCAAAGGGTATTTTATTACTTGTACCTTTTGTGTTGTGGCGTGGCGTTGCGTCCTGTGTTGATACTGGGTGGACCACTGTGGGTGTTGCTGGCTGATTTGAGCTGCGTTGTTTGCGGGTGATGTGAGACATTCTGTCTTATTAGTGGACGTGACGTTCCTCTTGTCGTTGTTTGGATAGTGTCCTGTGGCAGCGAGGATAAAATGGATGTTGTTGAACGATAGTGCTTTGGTGCTTTCGCTTTGTTACACACAGAGTGGACTGTGAGATAGGGTGACTGGGTCGAGTGCGGTTCACACTGTCCTCCCCAGTTTACAGTATGTATCATCTATGTATGTGGTCCTGCATCATTTACTAAGGAGGGACGTCAGACGACTGAAATATTAGTTATGTACTGATGTAAAGCAGAATGCTTACCTTCCACCAGTGGGCGAGTATCGACTCTGCCCCAGAGTTGCCACCGCAGGAAGAGGTGTCGGAAACACTACCCGCACACCGTCACCACTGTGCGGGGGGACGGACCCTCTATATCCTCAGCGGCGCACTCTTTGCCACCGAGCGTCACGTCTCGCGGCCCGCCGTCCAGAGCATGTATTGGGACAGCGGGACTTTGGCTTTTGGGAGATAACTCTT
>NW_026061930.1:137500-140000 GCF_023897955.1 Schistocerca gregaria
GTAGGCGCAGAACCTACCATCGACAGTTGATAAGGCAGACATTTGAAAGATGCGTCGCCGGTACGAGGACCGTGCGATCAGCCCAAAGTTATTCAGAGTCACCAAGGCAAACGGACCAGACGAGCCAATCCGATTGGTTTTGATCTAATAAAAGCGTCCCTTCCATCTCTGGTCGGGACTCTGTTTGCATGTATTAGCTCTAGAATTACCACAGTTATCCAAGTAACGTGGGTACGATCTAAGGAACCATAACTGATTTAATGAGCCATTCGCGGTTTCACCTTAATGCGGCTTGTACTGAGACATGCATGGCTTAATCTTTGAGACAAGCATATGACTACTGGCAGGATCAACCAGGGAGCTGCGTCAACGAGAGCTGAGCAGCCGGCCGCCCGGGAGTGTGTCCCGAGGGCCCGCGCGAACACGCAAGCGTCCGCTCAATTATTCTGCAAACAGGAGGAGGCTGAGCTCCCCTGCACGATACACCTCGAAACCCTCTCAGGTCCCGGCGGCGCGCAGCGCCGTCCTAAGTACTTGGTCGGGTTCGAGAGAGGCGCAATCGCCCGGAGATAGGCGAGTAGACGCTTTCAGTGCGAACACCCGTGCTCCCAACTGAGCTTGCCGCTGCCGACAGAGGCCCGGGAGCGTGCTGTCGTGGCATTGCCGGCGGGAAACAACACGCGCCACCTACGGTGACCGGCAGCTCCAACGCCAGCGCCACAGAAGGGCAAAGCCCCACTTGGGTGCAGAAGCGAACTCTCCCAGCACAGCGCACGCGCCAACACGTCCGCAGAGCTGCGATACAAACCACCTGCGAGAACCGCTGGGGGCGACCGAGCAGCAGACGGCGTCGCGACGCCGAGTGCCGGGCGGCGGCGCATCCTCAACGCACACAGTCCGCAATCGGACCAGCACACTGCAGATGTCCACCGCGCTTCGCACCGGGCTCGACAGAACCCACTTTGGCCGCCTGGCGCCGCGCGCAGGGTGCGCCGGCGCATAGCTGGGACGCCAGCCGGGCCCGTCGGCCGGCGCTCCTGCCACTGGGCGCCCCCCACCAGCCGGCTGTAGTGCGTGCGCTCACGCAGCGCGCGGCCAGCACGCCGGGCGGCCCCCCCTCACCGGCCGGGGACTGTCCCGCCAAGCCACAGCCTCGTATCGCTTCATACCCACATGGCCAACTCAGGTTCGGGGGCATGGCGGGTACCGCCGAAACAACCGGTTCACAGATGTACCGATCGTCGCTATCACCGATGCACCTGCAGCGCGAACAACCGCTCAACAACTGATTTCCAGTTCATTTGCGGATCTTTGGCAGCAAACGTATACGTCAATCTACATTTGCGAAATCTACGATTCTGGCATGCCTGCATGTTATGTGTCACGACACGCTACATCAGCCCACATACACACTGCGGCATGTACACGAGAGAACACGTGGAAGATGGTCCGCGCACGTGTGCAATGTCCCTTGCGCGGTCGACTGTCAACCGGCCTCTGTAGCATGTCGCAGATGTGGAACGCGGTCCACCGTGCTATCATGTTGTGTGGGGCAATACGATTAAATAGGAAAACCCTCGTCGCTACATCAACAGACGGCTCACGCTGATTCCCGGCAGAGGGAGGAGGGGGGGGGGGGGGGCCAACATGCAATACTTTCGTCCGTACCTACTTACCACATGTCTGTACGGCGTACAACAGTGCAATCTCGCTGTAATGGGGAGACGAGACAAGTAGCATCGTGCACAACATATGGCCCTTATGATTCGCCATTGTAGGGCGCAGCCGGTGTACGGTCAAGCATGTGCCACATTATGTCACTCAGTACGTAACGACGGATGATCAGTGTGGGTTACGCGTACATCAGCGGACAGTCCACACAGGCCGTACCACAACGTACACTGACTGCATCGACAACCGAATGCAACTGAACAGCTGCAAGGCTCATTTCACAAACAAACGCCTGACCGACCAGCTTGGAAGGGCAGGAGGGGAGGGCGATATTCGTTCTGTAGCGGTACACCCTTCCAGTGGTTAGCGGGACTGTGTAGAAAGTACGCAACACTCGAAAGACCTTTATGTGAGGGTACGCACCATGGCATCAAGAAATACACATGACACCAGAGGATCCAAGCAGTGAACTATGTTCAGAGGGTTGCTGTTAGGCAAAGCTACATTCCTGTGACGTTACATGTGACAGTTAAGGTGCAGTGTAAGTTAGGTTAAGGTGCAGTGTAAGTTAGGTTAAGGTGCAGTGTAAGTTAGGTTAAGGTGCAGTGTAAGTTAGGTTAAGGTGCAGTGTAAGTTAGGTTAAGGTGCAGTGTAAGTTAGGTTAAGGTGCAGTGTAAGTTAGGTTAAGGTGCAGTGTAAGTTAGGTTAAGGTGCAGTGTAAGTTAGGTTAAGGTGCAGTGTAAGTTAGGTTAAGGTGCAGTGTAAGTTAGGTTAAGGTGCAGTGTAAGTTAGGTTAAGGTGCAGTGTAAGTTAGGTTAAGGTGCAGTGT
>NW_026061930.1:150000-152500 GCF_023897955.1 Schistocerca gregaria
CGGTGACCGGCAGCTCCAACGCCAGCGCCACAGAAGGGCAAAGCCCCACTTGGGTGCAGAAGCGAACTCTCCCAGCACAGCGCACGCGCCAACACGTCCGCAGAGCTGCGATACAAACCACCTGCGAGAACCGCTGGGGGCGACCGAGCAGCAGACGGCGTCGCGACGCCGAGTGCCGGGCGGCGGCGCATCCTCAACGCACACAGTCCGCAATCGGACCAGCACACTGCAGATGTCCACCGCGCTTCGCACCGGGCTCGACAGAACCCACTTTGGCCGCCTGGCGCCGCGCGCAGGGTGCGCCGGCGCATAGCTGGGACGCCAGCCGGGCCCGTCGGCCGGCGCTCCTGCCACTGGGCGCCCCCCACCAGCCGGCTGTAGTGCGTGCGCTCACGCAGCGCGCGGCCAGCACGCCGGGCGGCCCCCCCTCACCGGCCGGGGACTGTCCCGCCAAGCCACAGCCTCGTATCGCTTCATACCCACATGGCCAACTCAGGTTCGGGGGCATGGCGGGTACCGCCGAAACAACCGGTTCACAGATGTACCGATCGTCGCTATCACCGATGCACCTGCAGCGCGAACAACCGCTCAACAACTGATTTCCAGTTCATTTGCGGATCTTTGGCAGCAAACGTATACGTCAATCTACATTTGCGAAATCTACGATTCTGGCATGCCTGCATGTTATGTGTCACGACACGCTACATCAGCCCACATACACACTGCGGCATGTACACGAGAGAACACGTGGAAGATGGTCCGCGCACGTGTGCAATGTCCCTTGCGCGGTCGACTGTCAACCGGCCTCTGTAGCATGTCGCAGATGTGGAACGCGGTCCACCGTGCTATCATGTTGTGTGGGGCAATACGATTAAATAGGAAAACCCTCGTCGCTACATCAACAGACGGCTCACGCTGATTCCCGGCAGAGGGAGGAGGGGGGGGGGGGGGCCAACATGCAATACTTTCGTCCGTACCTACTTACCACATGTCTGTACGGCGTACAACAGTGCAATCTCGCTGTAATGGGGAGACGAGACAAGTAGCATCGTGCACAACATATGGCCCTTATGATTCGCCATTGTAGGGCGCAGCCGGTGTACGGTCAAGCATGTGCCACATTATGTCACTCAGTACGTAACGACGGATGATCAGTGTGGGTTACGCGTACATCAGCGGACAGTCCACACAGGCCGTACCACAACGTACACTGACTGCATCGACAACCGAATGCAACTGAACAGCTGCAAGGCTCATTTCACAAACAAACGCCTGACCGACCAGCTTGGAAGGGCAGGAGGGGAGGGCGATATTCGTTCTGTAGCGGTACACCCTTCCAGTGGTTAGCGGGACTGTGTAGAAAGTACGCAACACTCGAAAGACCTTTATGTGAGGGTACGCACCATGGCATCAAGAAATACACATGACACCAGAGGATCCAAGCAGTGAACTATGTTCAGAGGGTTGCTGTTAGGCAGAGCTACATTCCTGTGACGTTACATGTGACAGTTAAGGTGCAGTGTAAGTTAGGTTAAGGTGCAGTGTAAGTTAGGTTAAGGTGCAGTGTAAGTTAGGTTAAGGTGCAGTGTAAGTTAGGTTAAGGTGCAGTGTAAGTTAGGTTAAGGTGCAGTGTAAGTTAGGTTAAGGTGCAGTGTAAGTTAGGTTAAGGTGCAGTGTAAGTTAGGTTAAGGTGCAGTGTAAGTTAGGTTAAGGTGCAGTGTAAGTTAGGTTAAGGTGCAGTGTAACTTAGGTTAAGGTGCAGTGTAACTTAGGTTAAGGTGCAGTGTAACTTAGGTTAAGGTGCAGTGTAACTTAGGTTAAGGTGCAGTGTAACTTAGGTTAAGGTGCAGTGTAACTTAGGTTAAGGTGCAGTGTAACTTAGGTTAAGGTGCAGTGTAACTTAGGTTAAGGTGCAGTGTAACTTAGGTTAAGGTGCAGTGTAACTTAGGTTAAGGTGCAGTGTAACTTAGGTTAAGGTGCAGTGTAACTTAGGTTAAGGTGCAGTGTAACTTAGGTTAAGGTGCAGTGTAACTTAGGTTAAGGTGCAGTGTAACTTAGGTTAAGGTGCAGTGTAACTTAGGTTAAGGTGCAGTGTAAGTTAGGTTAAGGTGCAGCGTAACTTAGGTTAAGGTGCAGCGTAACTTAGGTTAAGGTGCAGCGTAACTTAGGTTAAGGTGCAGCGTAACTTAGGTTAAGGTGCAGCGTAACTTAGGTTAAGGTGCAGCGTAACTTAGGTTAAGGTGCAGCGTAACTTAGGTTAAGGTGCAGCGTAACTTAGGTTAAGGTGCAGCGTAACTTAGGTTAAGGTGCAGCGTAACTTAGGTTAAGGTGCAGCGTGGGTTAGGTTAGGGGCCAACGTGGGTTAGGTTAGGGGCCAACGTGGGTTAGGTTAGGGGCCAACGTGGGTTAGGTTAGGGGCCAACGTGGGTTAGGTTAGGGGCCAACGTGGGTTAGGTTAGGGGCCAACGTGGGTTAGGTTAGGGGCCAACGTGGGTTAGGT
>NW_026061930.1:160000-165000 GCF_023897955.1 Schistocerca gregaria
GACAGCACGAAGGATGTCACGCGACTAGTTAGCAGGCTAGAGTCTCGTTCGTTATCGGAATTAACCAGACAAATCGCTCCACCAACTAAGAACGGCCATGCACCACCACCCACCGAATCAAGAAAGAGCTATCAATCTATCAATCCTTCCGGTGTCCGGGCCTGGTGAGGTTTCCCGTGTTGAGTCAAATTAAGCCGCAGGCTCCACTCCTGGTGGTGCCCTTCCGTCAATTCCTTTAAGTTTCAGCTTTGCAACCATACTTCCCCCGGAACCCAAAAGCTTTGGTTTCCCGGAGGCTGCCCGCCGAGTCATCGGAGGAACTGCGGCGGATCGCTGGCTGGCATCGTTTATGGTTAGAACTAGGGCGGTATCTGATCGCCTTCGAACCTCTAACTTTCGTTCTTGATTAATGAAAACATACTTGGCAAATGCTTTCGCTTCTGTTCGTCTTGCGACGATCCAAGAATTTCACCTCTAACGTCGCAATACGAATGCCCCCGCCTGTCCCTATTAATCATTACCTCGGGTTCCGAAAACCAACAAAATAGAACCGAGGTCCTATTCCATTATTCCATGCACACAGTATTCAGGCGGGCTTGCCTGCTTTAAGCACTCTAATTTGTTCAAAGTAAACGTGCCGGCCCACCGAGACACTCAACTAAGAGCACCCTGGTAGGATTTCAACGGGGTCCGCCTCGGGACGCGCAAGCACGCCTTCGGCTCGCCCCACCGGCAGGACGTCCCACGATACATGCCAGTTAAACACCGACGGGCGGTGAACCAACAGCGTGGGACACAAATCCAACTACGAGCTTTTTAACCGCAACAACTTTAATATACGCTATTGGAGCTGGAATTACCGCGGCTGCTGGCACCAGACTTGCCCTCCAATAGATACTCGTTAAAGGATTTAAAGTGTACTCATTCCGATTACGGGGCCTCGGATGAGTCCCGTATCGTTATTTTTCGTCACTACCTCCCCGTGCCGGGAGTGGGTAATTTGCGCGCCTGCTGCCTTCCTTGGATGTGGTAGCCGTTTCTCAGGCTCCCTCTCCGGAATCGAACCCTGATTCCCCGTTACCCGTTACAACCATGGTAGGCGCAGAACCTACCATCGACAGTTGATAAGGCAGACATTTGAAAGATGCGTCGCCGGTACGAGGACCGTGCGATCAGCCCAAAGTTATTCAGAGTCACCAAGGCAAACGGACCAGACGAGCCAATCCGATTGGTTTTGATCTAATAAAAGCGTCCCTTCCATCTCTGGTCGGGACTCTGTTTGCATGTATTAGCTCTAGAATTACCACAGTTATCCAAGTAACGTGGGTACGATCTAAGGAACCATAACTGATTTAATGAGCCATTCGCGGTTTCACCTTAATGCGGCTTGTACTGAGACATGCATGGCTTAATCTTTGAGACAAGCATATGACTACTGGCAGGATCAACCAGGGAGCTGCGTCAACGAGAGCTGAGCAGCCGGCCGCCCGGGAGTGTGTCCCGAGGGCCCGCGCGAACACGCAAGCGTCCGCTCAATTATTCTGCAAACAGGAGGAGGCTGAGCTCCCCTGCACGATACACCTCGAAACCCTCTCAGGTCCCGGCGGCGCGCAGCGCCGTCCTAAGTACTTGGTCGGGTTCGAGAGAGGCGCAATCGCCCGGAGATAGGCGAGTAGACGCTTTCAGTGCGAACACCCGTGCTCCCAACTGAGCTTGCCGCTGCCGACAGAGGCCCGGGAGCGTGCTGTCGTGGCATTGCCGGCGGGAAACAACACGCGCCACCTACGGTGACCGGCAGCTCCAACGCCAGCGCCACAGAAGGGCAAAGCCCCACTTGGGTGCAGAAGCGAACTCTCCCAGCACAGCGCACGCGCCAACACGTCCGCAGAGCTGCGATACAAACCACCTGCGAGAACCGCTGGGGGCGACCGAGCAGCAGACGGCGTCGCGACGCCGAGTGCCGGGCGGCGGCGCATCCTCAACGCACACAGTCCGCAATCGGACCAGCACACTGCAGATGTCCACCGCGCTTCGCACCGGGCTCGACAGAACCCACTTTGGCCGCCTGGCGCCGCGCGCAGGGTGCGCCGGCGCATAGCTGGGACGCCAGCCGGGCCCGTCGGCCGGCGCTCCTGCCACTGGGCGCCCCCCACCAGCCGGCTGTAGTGCGTGCGCTCACGCAGCGCGCGGCCAGCACGCCGGGCGGCCCCCCCCTCACCGGCCGGGGACTGTCCCGCCAAGCCACAGCCTCGTATCGCTTCATACCCACATGGCCAACTCAGGTTCGGGGGCATGGCGGGTACCGCCGAAACAACCGGTTCACAGATGTACCGATCGTCGCTATCACCGATGCACCTGCAGCGCGAACAACCGCTCAACAACTGATTTCCAGTTCATTTGCGGATCTTTGGCAGCAAACGTATACGTCAATCTACATTTGCGAAATCTACGATTCTGGCATGCCTGCATGTTATGTGTCACGACACGCTACATCAGCCCACATACACACTGCGGCATGTACACGAGAGAACACGTGGAAGATGGTCCGCGCACGTGTGCAATGTCCCTTGCGCGGTCGACTGTCAACCGGCCTCTGTAGCATGTCGCAGATGTGGAACGCGGTCCACCGTGCTATCATGTTGTGTGGGGCAATACGATTAAATAGGAAAACCCTCGTCGCTACATCAACAGACGGCTCACGCTGATTCCCGGCAGAGGGAGGAGGGGGGGGGGGGGGGGCCAACATGCAATACTTTCGTCCGTACCTACTTACCACATGTCTGTACGGCGTACAACAGTGCAATCTCGCTGTAATGGGGAGACGAGACAAGTAGCATCGTGCACAACATATGGCCCTTATGATTCGCCATTGTAGGGCGCAGCCGGTGTACGGTCAAGCATGTGCCACATTATGTCACTCAGTACGTAACGACGGATGATCAGTGTGGGTTACGCGTACATCAGCGGACAGTCCACACAGGCCGTACCACAACGTACACTGACTGCATCGACAACCGAATGCAACTGAACAGCTGCAAGGCTCATTTCACAAACAAACGCCTGACCGACCAGCTTGGAAGGGCAGGAGGGGAGGGCGATATTCGTTCTGTAGCGGTACACCCTTCCAGTGGTTAGCGGGACTGTGTAGAAAGTACGCAACACTCGAAAGACCTTTATGTGAGGGTACGCACCATGGCATCAAGAAATACACATGACACCAGAGGATCCAAGCAGTGAACTATGTTCAGAGGGTTGCTGTTAGGCAAAGCTACATTCCTGTGACGTTACATGTGACAGTTAAGGTGCAGTGTAAGTTAGGTTAAGGTGCAGTGTAAGTTAGGTTAAGGTGCAGTGTAAGTTAGGTTAAGGTGCAGTGTAAGTTAGGTTAAGGTGCAGTGTAAGTTAGGTTAAGGTGCAGTGTAAGTTAGGTTAAGGTGCAGTGTAAGTTAGGTTAAGGTGCAGTGTAAGTTAGGTTAAGGTGCAGTGTAAGTTAGGTTAAGGTGCAGTGTAAGTTAGGTTAAGGTGCAGTGTAACTTAGGTTAAGGTGCAGTGTAACTTAGGTTAAGGTGCAGTGTAACTTAGGTTAAGGTGCAGTGTAACTTAGGTTAAGGTGCAGTGTAACTTAGGTTAAGGTGCAGTGTAACTTAGGTTAAGGTGCAGTGTAACTTAGGTTAAGGTGCAGTGTAACTTAGGTTAAGGTGCAGTGTAACTTAGGTTAAGGTGCAGTGTAACTTAGGTTAAGGTGCAGTGTAACTTAGGTTAAGGTGCAGTGTAACTTAGGTTAAGGTGCAGTGTAACTTAGGTTAAGGTGCAGTGTAAGTTAGGTTAAGGTGCAGTGTAAGTTAGGTTAAGGTGCAGCGTAACTTAGGTTAAGGTGCAGCGTAACTTAGGTTAAGGTGCAGCGTAACTTAGGTTAAGGTGCAGCGTAACTTAGGTTAAGGTGCAGCGTAACTTAGGTTAAGGTGCAGCGTAACTTAGGTTAAGGTGCAGTACACTAGATCGCGTGTTCAGCGTAACTTAGGTTAAGGTGCAGCGTAACTTAGGTTAAGGTGCAGCGTAACTTAGGTTAAGGTGCAGCGTAACTTAGGTTAAGGTGCAGCGTGGGTTAGGTAGGGGCCAACGTGGGTTAGGTTAGGGGCCAACGTGGGTTAGGTTAGGGGCCAACGTGGGTTAGGTTAGGGGCCAACGTGGGTTAGGTTAGGGGCCAACGTGGGTTAGGTTAGGGGCCAACGTGGGTTAGGTTAGGGGCCAACGTGGGTTAGGTTAGGGGCCAACGTGGGTTAGGTTAGGGGCCAACGTGGGTTAGGTTAGGGGCCAACGTGGGTTAGGTTAGGGGCCAACGTGGGTTAGGTTAGGGGCCAACGTGGGTTAGGTTAGGGGCCAACGTGGGTTAGGTTAAGGGCCAACGTGGGTTAGGTTAAGGGCCAACGTGGGGTTAGGTTAAGGGCCAACGTGGGTTAGGTTAAGGGCCAACGTGGGTTAGGTTAAGGGCCAACGTGGGTTAGGTTAAGGGCCAACGTGGGTTAGGTTAAGGGCCAACGTGGGTTAGGTTAAGGGCCAACGTGGGTTAGGTTAAGGGCCAACGTGGGTTAGGTTAAGGGCCAACGTGGGTTAGGTTGCCAGAGATGTGTCAAATCAGGATGTACGTTTGGCTGGTGTCAGGTGGTGGGTTGGTTCGATGCCTTTATAAGGGGTGTGGCCAAAGGGTATTTTATTACTTGTACCTTTTGTGTTGTGGCGTGGCGTTGCGTCCTGTGTTGATACTGGGTGGACCACTGTGGGTGTTGCTGGCTGATTTGAGCTGCGTTGTTTGCGGGTGATGTGAGACATTCTGTCTTATTAGTGGACGTGACGTTCCTCTTGTCGTTGTTTGGATAGTGTCCTGTGGCAGCGAGGATAAAATGGATGTTGTTGAACGATAGTGCTTTGGTGCTTTCGCTTTGTTACACACAGAGTGGACTGTGAGATAGGGTGACTGGGTCGAGTGCGGTTCACACTGT
>NW_026061930.1:185000-187500 GCF_023897955.1 Schistocerca gregaria
TATTCTGCAAACAGGAGGAGGCTGAGCTCCCCTGCACGATACACCTCGAAACCCTCTCAGGTCCCGGCGGCGCGCAGCGCCGTCCTAAGTACTTGGTCGGGTTCGAGAGAGGCGCAATCGCCCGGAGATAGGCGAGTAGACGCTTTCAGTGCGAACACCCGTGCTCCCAACTGAGCTTGCCGCTGCCGACAGAGGCCCGGGAGCGTGCTGTCGTGGCATTGCCGGCGGGAAACAACACGCGCCACCTACGGTGACCGGCAGCTCCAACGCCAGCGCCACAGAAGGGCAAAGCCCCACTTGGGTGCAGAAGCGAACTCTCCCAGCACAGCGCACGCGCCAACACGTCCGCAGAGCTGCGATACAAACCACCTGCGAGAACCGCTGGGGGCGACCGAGCAGCAGACGGCGTCGCGACGCCGAGTGCCGGGCGGCGGCGCATCCTCAACGCACACAGTCCGCAATCGGACCAGCACACTGCAGATGTCCACCGCGCTTCGCACCGGGCTCGACAGAACCCACTTTGGCCGCCTGGCGCCGCGCGCAGGGTGCGCCGGCGCATAGCTGGGACGCCAGCCGGGCCCGTCGGCCGGCGCTCCTGCCACTGGGCGCCCCCCACCAGCCGGCTGTAGTGCGTGCGCTCACGCAGCGCGCGGCCAGCACGCCGGGCGGCCCCCCCTCACCGGCCGGGGACTGTCCCGCCAAGCCACAGCCTCGTATCGCTTCATACCCACATGGCCAACTCAGGTTCGGGGGCATGGCGGGTACCGCCGAAACAACCGGTTCACAGATGTACCGATCGTCGCTATCACCGATGCACCTGCAGCGCGAACAACCGCTCAACAACTGATTTCCAGTTCATTTGCGGATCTTTGGCAGCAAACGTATACGTCAATCTACATTTGCGAAATCTACGATTCTGGCATGCCTGCATGTTATGTGTCACGACACGCTACATCAGCCCACATACACACTGCGGCATGTACACGAGAGAACACGTGGAAGATGGTCCGCGCACGTGTGCAATGTCCCTTGCGCGGTCGACTGTCAACCGGCCTCTGTAGCATGTCGCAGATGTGGAACGCGGTCCACCGTGCTATCATGTTGTGTGGGGCAATACGATTAAATAGGAAAACCCTCGTCGCTACATCAACAGACGGCTCACGCTGATTCCCGGCAGAGGGAGGAGGGGGGGGGGGGGGCCAACATGCAATACTTTCGTCCGTACCTACTTACCACATGTCTGTACGGCGTACAACAGTGCAATCTCGCTGTAATGGGGAGACGAGACAAGTAGCATCGTGCACAACATATGGCCCTTATGATTCGCCATTGTAGGGCGCAGCCGGTGTACGGTCAAGCATGTGCCACATTATGTCACTCAGTACGTAACGACGGATGATCAGTGTGGGTTACGCGTACATCAGCGGACAGTCCACACAGGCCGTACCACAACGTACACTGACTGCATCGACAACCGAATGCAACTGAACAGCTGCAAGGCTCATTTCACAAACAAACGCCTGACCGACCAGCTTGGAAGGGCAGGAGGGGAGGGCGATATTCGTTCTGTAGCGGTACACCCTTCCAGTGGTTAGCGGGACTGTGTAGAAAGTACGCAACACTCGAAAGACCTTTATGTGAGGGTACGCACCATGGCATCAAGAAATACACATGACACCAGAGGATCCAAGCAGTGAACTATGTTCAGAGGGTTGCTGTTAGGCAAAGCTACATTCCTGTGACGTTACATGTGACAGTTAAGGTGCAGTGTAAGTTAGGTTAAGGTGCAGTGTAAGTTAGGTTAAGGTGCAGTGTAAGTTAGGTTAAGGTGCAGTGTAAGTTAGGTTAAGGTGCAGTGTAAGTTAGGTTAAGGTGCAGTGTAAGTTAGGTTAAGGTGCAGTGTAAGTTAGGTTAAGGTGCAGTGTAAGTTACACTAGATCGCGTGTTAAGTTAGGTTAAGGTGCAGTGTAAGTTAGGTTAAGGTGCAGTGTAAGTTAGGTTAAGGTGCAGTGTAAGTTAGGTTAAGGTGCAGTGTAAGTTAGGTTAAGGTGCAGTGTAAGTTAGGTTAAGGTGCAGTGTAACTTAGGTTAAGGTGCAGTGTAACTTAGGTTAAGGTGCAGTGTAACTTAGGTTAAGGTGCAGTGTAACTTAGGTTAAGGTGCAGTGTAACTTAGGTTAAGGTGCAGTGTAACTTAGGTTAAGGTGCAGTGTAACTTAGGTTAAGGTGCAGTGTAACTTAGGTTAAGGTGCAGTGTAACTTAGGTTAAGGTGCAGTGTAACTTAGGTTAAGGTGCAGTGTAACTTAGGTTAAGGTGCAGTGTAAGTTAGGTTAAGGTGCAGTGTAAGTTAGGTTAAGGTGCAGCGTAACTTAGGTTAAGGTGCAGCGTAACTTAGGTTAAGGTGCAGCGTAACTTAGGTTAAGGTGCAGCGTAACTTAGGTTAAGGTGCAGCGTAACTTAGGTTAAGGTGCAGCGTAACTTAGGTTAAGGTGCAGCGTAAC
>NW_026061930.1:197500-200000 GCF_023897955.1 Schistocerca gregaria
CCAGCACGCCGGGCGGCCCCCCCTCACCGGCCGGGGACTGTCCCGCCAAGCCACAGCCTCGTATCGCTTCATACCCACATGGCCAACTCAGGTTCGGGGGCATGGCGGGTACCGCCGAAACAACCGGTTCACAGATGTACCGATCGTCGCTATCACCGATGCACCTGCAGCGCGAACAACCGCTCAACAACTGATTTCCAGTTCATTTGCGGATCTTTGGCAGCAAACGTATACGTCAATCTACATTTGCGAAATCTACGATTCTGGCATGCCTGCATGTTATGTGTCACGACACGCTACATCAGCCCACATACACACTGCGGCATGTACACGAGAGAACACGTGGAAGATGGTCCGCGCACGTGTGCAATGTCCCTTGCGCGGTCGACTGTCAACCGGCCTCTGTAGCATGTCGCAGATGTGGAACGCGGTCCACCGTGCTATCATGTTGTGTGGGGCAATACGATTAAATAGGAAAACCCTCGTCGCTACATCAACAGACGGCTCACGCTGATTCCCGGCAGAGGGAGGAGGGGGGGGGGGGGGGGCCAACATGCAATACTTTCGTCCGTACCTACTTACCACATGTCTGTACGGCGTACAACAGTGCAATCTCGCTGTAATGGGGAGACGAGACAAGTAGCATCGTGCACAACATATGGCCCTTATGATTCGCCATTGTAGGGCGCAGCCGGTGTACGGTCAAGCATGTGCCACATTATGTCACTCAGTACGTAACGACGGATGATCAGTGTGGGTTACGCGTACATCAGCGGACAGTCCACACAGGCCGTACCACAACGTACACTGACTGCATCGACAACCGAATGCAACTGAACAGCTGCAAGGCTCATTTCACAAACAAACGCCTGACCGACCAGCTTGGAAGGGCAGGAGGGGAGGGCGATATTCGTTCTGTAGCGGTACACCCTTCCAGTGGTTAGCGGGACTGTGTAGAAAGTACGCAACACTCGAAAGACCTTTATGTGAGGGTACGCACCATGGCATCAAGAAATACACATGACACCAGAGGATCCAAGCAGTGAACTATGTTCAGAGGGTTGCTGTTAGGCAAAGCTACATTCCTGTGACGTTACATGTGACAGTTAAGGTGCAGTGTAAGTTAGGTTAAGGTGCAGTGTAAGTTAGGTTAAGGTGCAGTGTAAGTTAGGTTAAGGTGCAGTGTAAGTTAGGTTAAGGTGCAGTGTAAGTTAGGTTAAGGTGCAGTGTAAGTTAGGTTAAGGTGCAGTGTAAGTTAGGTTAAGGTGCAGTGTAAGTTAGGTTAAGGTGCAGTGTAAGTTAGGTTAAGGTGCAGTGTAAGTTAGGTTAAGGTGCAGTGTAACTTAGGTTAAGGTGCAGTGTAACTTAGGTTAAGGTGCAGTGTAACTTAGGTTAAGGTGCAGTGTAACTTAGGTTAAGGTGCAGTGTAACTTAGGTTAAGGTGCAGTGTAACTTAGGTTAAGGTGCAGTGTAACTTAGGTTAAGGTGCAGTGTAACTTAGGTTAAGGTGCAGTGTAACTTAGGTTAAGGTGCAGTGTAACTTAGGTTAAGGTGCAGTGTAACTTAGGTTAAGGTGCAGTGTAACTTAGGTTAAGGTGCAGTGTAACTTAGGTTAAGGTGCAGTGTAACTTAGGTTAAGGTGCAGTGTAACTTAGGTTAAGGTGCAGTGTAACTTAGGTTAAGGTGCAGCGTAAGTTAGGTTAAGGTGCAGCGTAACTTAGGTTAAGGTGCAGCGTAACTTAGGTTAAGGTGCAGCGTAACTTAGGTTAAGGTGCAGCGTAACTTAGGTTAAGGTGCAGCGTAACTTAGGTTAAGGTGCAGCGTAACTTAGGTTAAGGTGCAGCGTAACTTAGGTTAAGGTGCAGCGTAACTTAGGTTAAGGTGCAGTGTAACTTAGGTTAAGGTGCAGCGTAACTTAGGTTAAGGTGCAGCGTAACTTAGGTTAAGGTGCAGCGTAACTTAGGTTAAGGTGCAGCGTAACTTAGGTTAAGGTGCAGCGTGGGTTAGGTTAGGGGCCAACGTGGGTTAGGTTAGGGGCCAACGTGGGTTAGGTTAGGGGCCAACGTGGGTTAGGTTAGGGGCCAACGTGGGTTAGGTTAGGGGCCAACGTGGGTTAGGTTAGGGGCCAACGTGGGTTAGGTTAGGGGCCAACGTGGGTTAGGTTAGGGGCCAACGTGGGTTAGGTTAGGGGCCAACGTGGGTTAGGTTAGGGGCCAACGTGGGTTAGGTTAGGGGCCAACGTGGGTTAGGTTAGGGGCCAACGTGGGTTAGGTTAGGGGCCAACGTGGGTTAGGTTAGGGGCCAACGTGGGTTAGGTTAGGGGCCAACGTGGGTTAGGTTAAGGGCCAACGTGGGTTAGGTTAAGGGCCAACGTGGGTTAGGTTAAGGGCCAACGTGGGTTAGGTTAAGGGCCAACGTGGGTTAGGTTAAGGGCCAACGTGGGTTAGGTTAAGGGCCAACGTGGGTTAGGTTAAGGGCCAACGTGGGTTAGGTTAAGGGC
>NW_026061930.1:210000-212500 GCF_023897955.1 Schistocerca gregaria
ACATATGGCCCTTATGATTCGCCATTGTAGGGCGCAGCCGGTGTACGGTCAAGCATGTGCCACATTATGTCACTCAGTACGTAACGACGGATGATCAGTGTGGGTTACGCGTACATCAGCGGACAGTCCACACAGGCCGTACCACAACGTACACTGACTGCATCGACAACCGAATGCAACTGAACAGCTGCAAGGCTCATTTCACAAACAAACGCCTGACCGACCAGCTTGGAAGGGCAGGAGGGGAGGGCGATATTCGTTCTGTAGCGGTACACCCTTCCAGTGGTTAGCGGGACTGTGTAGAAAGTACGCAACACTCGAAAGACCTTTATGTGAGGGTACGCACCATGGCATCAAGAAATACACATGACACCAGAGGATCCAAGCAGTGAACTATGTTCAGAGGGTTGCTGTTAGGCAAAGCTACATTCCTGTGACGTTACATGTGACAGTTAAGGTGCAGTGTAAGTTAGGTTAAGGTGCAGTGTAAGTTAGGTTAAGGTGCAGTGTAAGTTAGGTTAAGGTGCAGTGTAAGTTAGGTTAAGGTGCAGTGTAAGTTAGGTTAAGGTGCAGTGTAAGTTAGGTTAAGGTGCAGTGTAAGTTAGGTTAAGGTGCAGTGTAAGTTAGGTTAAGGTGCAGTGTAAGTTAGGTTAAGGTGCAGTGTAAGTTAGGTTAAGGTGCAGTGTAAGTTAGGTTAAGGTGCAGTGTAAGTTAGGTTAAGGTGCAGTGTAAGTTAGGTTAAGGTGCAGTGTAAGTTAGGTTAAGGTGCAGTGTAAGTTAGGTTAAGGTGCAGTGTAAGTTAGGTTAAGGTGCAGTGTAAGTTAGGTTAAGGTGCAGTGTAAGTTAGGTTAAGGTGCAGTGTAACTTAGGTTAAGGTGCAGTGTAACTTAGGTTAAGGTGCAGTGTAACTTAGGTTAAGGAGCAGTGTAACTTAGGTTAAGGTGCAGTGTAACTTAGGTTAAGGTGCAGTGTAACTTAGGTTAAGGTGCAGTGTAACTTAGGTTAAGGTGCAGTGTAACTTAGGTTAAGGTGCAGTGTAACTTAGGTTAAGGTGCAGTGTAACTTAGGTTAAGGTGCAGTGTAACTTAGGTTAAGGTGCAGTGTAACTTAGGTTAAGGTGCAGTGTAACTTAGGTTAAGGTGCAGTGTAACTTAGGTTAAGGTGCAGTGTAAGTTAGGTTAAGGTGCAGTGTAAGTTAGGTTAAGGTGCAGCGTAACTTAGGTTAAGGTGCAGCGTAACTTAGGTTAAGGTGCAGCGTAACTTAGGTTAAGGTGCAGCGTAACTTAGGTTAAGGTGCAGCGTAACTTAGGTTAAGGTGCAGCGTAACTTAGGTTAAGGTGCAGCGTAACTTAGGTTAAGGTGCAGCGTAACTTAGGTTAAGGTGCAGCGTAACTTAGGTTAAGGTGCAGCGTAACTTAGGTTAAGGTGCAGCGTAACTTAGGTTAAGGTGCAGCGTAACTTAGGTTAAGGTGCAGCGTGGGTTAGGTTAGGGGCCAACGTGGGTTAGGTTAGGGGCCAACGTGGGTTAGGTTAGGGGCCAACGTGGGTTAGGTTAGGGGCCAACGTGGGTTAGGTTAGGGGCCAACGTGGGTTAGGTTAGGGGCCAACGTGGGTTAGGTTAGGGGCCAACGTGGGTTAGGTTAGGGGCCAACGTGGGTTAGGTTAGGGGCCAACGTGGGTTAGGTTAGGGGCCAACGTGGGTTAGGTTAGGGGCCAACGTGGGTTAGGTTAGGGGCCAACGTGGGTTAGGTTAGGGGCCAACGTGGGTTAGGTTAGGGGCCAACGTGGGTTAGGTTAGGGGCCAACGTGGGTTAGGTTAAGGGCCAACGTGGGTTAGGTTAAGGGCCAACGTGGGTTAGGTTAAGGGCCAACGTGGGTTAGGTTAAGGGCCAACGTGGGTTAGGTTAAGGGCCAACGTGGGTTAGGTTAAGGGCCAACGTGGGTTAGGTTAAGGGCCAACGTGGGTTAGGTTAAGGGCCAACGTGGGTTAGGTTAAGGGCCAACGTGGGTTAGGTTAAGGGCCAACGTGGGTTAGGTTAAGGGCCAACGTGGGTTAGGTTAAGGGCCAACGTGGGTTAGGTTAAGGGCCAACGTGGGTTAGGTTGCCAGAGATGTGTCAAATCAGGATGTACGTTTGGCTGGTGTCAGGTGGTGGGTTGGTTCGATGCCTTTATAAGGGGTGTGGCCAAAGGGTATTTTATTACTTGTACCTTTTGTGTTGTGGCGTGGCGTTGCGTCCTGTGTTGATACTGGGTGGACCACTGTGGGTGTTGCTGGCTGATTTGAGCTGCGTTGTTTGCGGGTGATGTGAGACATTCTGTCTTATTAGTGGACGTGACGTTCCTCTTGTCGTTGTTTGGATAGTGTCCTGTGGCAGCGAGGATAAAATGGATGTTGTTGAACGATAGTGCTTTGGTGCTTTCGCTTTGTTACACACAGAGTGGACTGTGAGATAGGGTGACTGGGTCGAGTGCGGTTCACACTGTCCTCCCCAGTTTAC
>NW_026061930.1:220000-230000 GCF_023897955.1 Schistocerca gregaria
GACACAAATCCAACTACGAGCTTTTTAACCGCAACAACTTTAATATACGCTATTGGAGCTGGAATTACCGCGGCTGCTGGCACCAGACTTGCCCTCCAATAGATACTCGTTAAAGGATTTAAAGTGTACTCATTCCGATTACGGGGCCTCGGATGAGTCCCGTATCGTTATTTTTCGTCACTACCTCCCCGTGCCGGGAGTGGGTAATTTGCGCGCCTGCTGCCTTCCTTGGATGTGGTAGCCGTTTCTCAGGCTCCCTCTCCGGAATCGAACCCTGATTCCCCGTTACCCGTTACAACCATGGTAGGCGCAGAACCTACCATCGACAGTTGATAAGGCAGACATTTGAAAGATGCGTCGCCGGTACGAGGACCGTGCGATCAGCCCAAAGTTATTCAGAGTCACCAAGGCAAACGGACCAGACGAGCCAATCCGATTGGTTTTGATCTAATAAAAGCGTCCCTTCCATCTCTGGTCGGGACTCTGTTTTTTTTTTTTTTTTTTTTTTTTTTTTTTTTTTTTTTTTAAAAAAAATATCTTTATTAACCAATGTTATATTATGATACAGAATAACCCACCACCTGAAGCATTAGTGGGTCTTTGTTTACATACAGTAATACAGTTACTACAGCATTCATTGCTTAATATTATTACCTACTTTTTAGAGTTAGTTTTTTGTTTTTGCTATGGGCATTTCTACTTCTAATATTAACCTACTTAATCTAACTGCAACGTTACACACGTGCCAGCGTGAGTATAAACCTACTGTTTGTGGCCGGGCCCACTGAGCTGATCCCAGTGGGCATGCCCCTGGCACCGGGCTGGCCCAAGACGTTTGAACCGCTGCAGTTTATACTAAGGTATTATCCTAACTTATCCTACTTCTTAACCTATTCCTACTCTACTGTCAATTTCGGTGTGTTAGTCAAATCCGGTAGAAATGTGCACCCTCCTCCTGGTCCAGGAGCGTGGCGGATCCCAGCCGTGAGACGGCTGGCCAAATTCCACGTCCGGCGGAAAGGGACGGGTGCACTTAGGTCTGGTCAGGTGTGTTTGTCAGTTTCGGGTTAATTTTGATTGTTCCTAAGAAAGTCCTTTAATATTTTGCCCGAGATCTCATTCGCAAGATTATTTAAAGTCTGAAAGTGATCCTCGCGCCTGAGTAAGTGGTACGTGTCTTGATTTGGTAGTTGGAGTCTGAGTTGTGATGCTACTTCGTCAAAGAGATGGCACTCATACACCACATGGTCTGGGGTGCCCTGTGGGGCCCCACAGTCGCACGCTGGTGTAGCCCGTTTCCCGAATCTGCATAAGTATGCTGGATAGGGTCCATGTCCAGTGAGGAAGTGCAGAAGTCCTCTTGATGGCTTGAAATATCTGAGCTGTAAGCGCTCCTTAATATTTGGCAGCAGTTCATGCGTTCTCCGACCTGTGTCGTCCGCATCCCATTGCTCTTGCCAAAGTTCTTCCCCCCTATTTCTGATTTCCGATTTAAAGCCCGTGTAGATCCCCATTATTTCAATCATTTTATCCCTGTTGCCTTTCTTGGCCCAGTACCATGCCGCCTGTTCTCTTATTTTAATGTCCAGAGGACACAGCCCCATGAGTACTAATAGCGCCCCCCCTGGTGTTGTTCTATATGCTCCTACAGAGCGCAGGAGCATATTCCGCTGCACTCTCCTCACGGCCATGGCAGGCATGACCCTCGTGAGCCTGTGAGCCCAGACTCCTGACGCGTATCCCACAATGGAGGTCAGTATGCTGTTATGATATAGTTTGATTAGGTCTGGTGGTAAGTGAAACCGCTTGTGTCCTATGCCAATGAGTTTATTCAGTGTTTCTAGGGATCTCTGTGTTATTGTGTCAACATGCGATGTATAGTTCCATCTCTCATCGACGATTACGCCCAAGTACCGGGCCTCACGTCGCCGAAGCACTGGCGAGCCGTCTATTCTCACCGTCGGGTTCCTAACTAGTTGTCCCTTGAGCAACAGATATGTAGACTTACTGGGTGATATAGTCATTTTTGTTCTGTGACACCATGTGGTCAAGATAGAAATTGCTCTCTCAATTTTCGGTTCCAGTTCTTCGCGGCTGCGGCCGCCAACCAACAGAAGGAGGTCGTCTGCGTAGGCTATGCCCTCTAGCACATCCTCGCTATTCTGCAGATCTTCTAAGAGTGGTTCCATTGTTATGTCCCAAAAGAGTGGCCCAAGGACAGAGCCCTGTGGACACCCCTTTGTAATCTTCTTTCTAACCCTCCCGCTAGGGGACGATAGCCAGACCTCCCTTCCCTCACAGTAGCTCCTAAAACAACCATATAGCGGCCCTGGACACTCTTTCTCTCGCAAGCGAGAGAAGAGCGAGGGCCACCACAGATTGTCGAAGGCGCCGCTGATATCCACCATGATGCCAACAATGTATTTGTGCGGGGCTGAGCCACAGACCTCCGCGGCAAGGGCGATAGCGTCAGACGCTGATCTCCCCGACCGGAAACCGAATTGCCTGTCGCACATCCCACACAACACACGATGTGCAGCCAGTCTGTCTGCCAGCAACCTCTCAAAAAGTTTCCCCAGTATGTCTAGTAGGCAGATGGGCCTGTATGATTTGGCTTCTTTTGGGTCCTTATCTGGGCCTTTCTTGAGTATTACAGCATTTGCCTTCTTCCAGGTGTTAGGGAATTTTCTGAGTCTCAAGCACTCATTGTACAACTTGGTGAGAGGTGCCACCAGCTGGGGAGCCAGGAACTGCACCACTTCCGTTGTGATACCGTCTGGTCCAGGAGCCTTCCCCTTTTTGAGGGCTTTTATCTGGGCTTCGACCTCCTCTTCTGAGAAGGGATAGACCATACTGTTGTTTTCATAATCTTGTCGGTCTTCCTCCCTGATCAGCCTTTGTACTTCTGTATCCTCTTCTTCCACATCATCAGGCAGCAGGACCCGGAGAAGGACCTCGGCAGTTTCCTGCCAGGTCTCTGTCATCCGGTCCCCGCTCCTGACGGTGGACAGCACCATGGGCGATCTTATTTTCTCCCGTACTAGTTTGTAAGGGGTACCCCATGGGTCTGTGGCGAGTTGATTTAAAACAAATTTTTCCCAGCTTGCAAGTCGGACTGCCCTGAGCTCCTGTTGAAAATGGTCCTTCGCCTCTCTGTAAATTTGTAGCCATCGTTGTTTTTCCCTCCAGACGGCACACCGCTGGTAGTACCTCCTAGCCCTCCTTACAGACTGGCGCATCTGTTCTAGTTCTGTCGACCATGGTGTTGGGGAGGCCGCGACGGCTCTCCTCCTGGTTGGTACAGCTGCTTTCACCGCTCTGTTGACTGCACTCACCAGTTCTTCGGCGTATAGCTCCACGTTTACGTCACCCTCCGGCCATGTCGGAATGTCACACTCTCTCGCCAGGCGATCCCAGTCGGCCTTATTGTAGTTGAATTGCAGCTCCCACCCCATGTCCCAGCGGCACTCCTTGTCTCCCAGTGAAAAGGTAATCAGATTGTGGTCACTTGTTGTCATGTGTTCCCATACTTTCCAATCAATTACCTTGGTTGCAGCGTTGGGCGTTACCAAGGTAATATCAATATTGGTACCTTCTCCCCCGCCACCTGCATAGGTAGGGGGGTGCCCTTGCTTGTTAGCGACCATGAGCTGTAGGGCCATGATGGTCTCTTCAGCCTTTTCTCCACGTTCATCTCTTGTGCCGCTGAACCACAGGGGGGACTTTGCATTTATGTCTGCTGTGACTATTATTCTCCGCCCCTGCAGTGCCGTGGTTATCTGAGTTAGTTTGTCTAAGAACTCATCAATCTCCCTTCCGTACTGGAAGTACATATTAATGATGTACAGTACCCCGATGGGTGATTGCAACTCCACGACATTGCAGTGGTCATCAGAAAGCTGTGTAAGCACTGTAACTCTCAGTGCCTTGTTGATAATTATGATTGCAGCTTTTGGCTCACCTGTGCTATGAGTTATTTGCCAGTTGGCAGCTGTAAAGGGGATCCGTCCAGCTTGAGAGTATGGCTCCTGTAGACAGAGTATGTCAAGTCTCCTCTCCTCCACCACCTTCCGGAGTTCCTGCGTGACTAGTCTGCTGTTATGACAGTTAATCTGCCCTACGTTTATAAGGCTCAGTGGAAAAGTATGTTCTAATATGCGATTCTGGCCAGGTCTTATTCCAGTCGTGTGCAAGCCTTCCATTTGTAATTACAGACTGGTGATATAGTTCTTCCAGATCAAATTTTTCGTTTCGCCTTTCGAATACTTTTTTCACCAAGTCACGTAGGGCTCCAAAGTCAGTGGGGAGATTCATTGTCTTGAGCTGTATTCTATCTACAGCCTCCATTACCGAAAAGGTGACGTCTCTACCATATTCATGGCCAACACGCACCACATGCCTTAAAGCGGTGGTGAGGACAGCCGGCTCCTCCAGGCGCGATAGCTGCAATGCCTGTTCCAAATTTGGGTAAATCCTCCTTGGATCCACGCCCATGCCTCCAAAGGAGGGTGGATCTTTCAACGTACTCGTACTGCTCACATCATTGATTTGTATTTTCCCTTCATCAGCTGTGTTGTCTTTGATTATCGGGAAAGTCAAACTCCCTACCACAGGATGCCCTTTTGGTCGCTCATGATCTGTAATCGACCTTCTTCCCCAGCTTGGAGGAGAGGGTGCGTCCTTCTGCCCACTAGGGTCTGTTTGAATCCCTATGTCTACCATTTGCACTTTTCCAGTAGTTGCATTGTTGAACTTCCGCAGAAGTTCTCTAAATCTGCTTGCTCTCAACGCATCCCTTATCCTCTTACTGGGCGACTTCCTTTTGGGCTTCCTGGATGCAGGAACAGACTCAGCCATAGTCTATTCTTGCTATAAGCCGTTGCTCGAGCATCCTGTATGTAGGGCAGTTCCTTCCAGTAGCATTGCAACTTTTCTTTCCTCTTCTCACACAAGGGATACATATCCCTGTTTTACAACAGGTTTTCCTTGTGTGGTTTTCTGCCCCACACCTGGAGCAGGCCGGCTTCCTCTCGCAATGCTTGTGGACATGGTCCAGATCACCGCAGTTATGACATCTGGGAACCACCAGGTAGTCCCTCACATTGATTGCGTGAAACCCCATATAGATTCTGCCCATAGCGGTCAGTTTGCGCCACATACTCCCCGAGACTTCCGCGACGTGATGGACAACATCACGATCGCGGGGTCCCGTTCTGAAGCGCAACTTAAACTCATTTTTGAATGCTTCCATATTCATTTCCTCGAAGTTCTGTTCTTTTATGGCTTCGTATATCTCATTTTCCTCTATTGCCACAGGTACATCATATAATATCACCAGCGGATTCCGCTTTTTAGGCGGTTCGCATTTCACTACCTTATTAAGCTTTGTGTGATTAAGTATTTTTTCCCTGTCTTCTTCTGTAGCAACATTTACAATAACCACATTTTTTGTTGCCTTAACTTTGTTTATTTTAATTTTTTCTTTTGCAGGGTTCACCGTTGTGGTGAATATTTCTTGTACTTTCTTAGTATCGTGTCCGGACAGGGGTCTCAAGAAGACCGCCGTGTCCGGCCTTTTCGACACCTTGGCGATTGTCTCTTTTGTGGTTTGCGTTTTTGGAGCCGCTTGCGCAGCTACACCAGCCCATGTTTTTGTCGGCTGTTTACGTAGACGCTCGTTTTCTTTTTCTAGTTCTTCAAGCCGCCCCTCGAGCTTTGCGCTAGCGATCGCCCAGGCGGCAAGCTCCTTTTTGATCGACAGGACAGCAGTATTGCTTATTTTGCCGTTCTTTATACTAGAGTCCAGTAATTGATTTATTCTGTTGTGCCAGTCAGTTACATTCTCCACGTTTTGCCCCAGGCCCTCTTCTGGGACAGGAACAATAGGCATCGAACACCTCGAATGCACACTCGAGTCACTCGTCTCTTGTTCAGCCATGATGATGTAGACGAGTGAAAAAAGTTGGGAGCCCGTCTCTTACCCCGGACCGGCTCCTCTGGCATGGGGGGGGACTTCTTGCAGCTCGCCCACCGACCTCGCCCCAAGGTCAAGGGCCTTCTCGAACTGCTGGGTTCAGCGCGCCGTCGCCAGCGCACTGGTCCCCATCGATGGCTTCATCATCGGCGATTTCACGCGACGCTCCTCGGCAACTGCACCCCGCACTCCGGAGAGGCGGATGCACCTCTCGTCCTTCGCCGCCTACTAGCCCGAGTTTCCACCTTTCGGCCAAGGACCCACTCCTACTCAGGTGGCGGGCCGGTCCCCCAGACGTTCGGCGGTCTGGACCCAGTTAACCTGGCCCAGGCGATGTCACCACCTCCTGGGTTTGGCAGAACACGCCCCGGTTACCCAGGGGCGCGGCGAGGCACCCTTGCCGACTCGCGCCGCGATCCCACGCCGACAAACGAAGTCGCCGGCATGCAGAGCTCCTGCTGGTCTGGGCCCTGCGAAAAGAAGGGACAGATGTTCGTCCCTCGACACAGCTCCCCCTGTGCCATGCACCCTTCGCTTTCGCATCGGGTTGGGTCGCAGCTCTCCCTTTTGTCGCAAGGCAAAACGCCAAGCTTAACGTCTGGCACCACGGGAAGGCGGAAAGAGCCACTTGGGAAGGAGAGGCTATAGGAGACGCGTCACTTCCCCTGTGAGGACTGCCGCGGCACGCCCGTCTGGAAGCGATACGCCCCAGTGCGAGCCTCCGTGCCTTACGGCGCGCCGGCTACGGGTGGGCCCGCGCCGAACGCGCCGTCGAGCGACCGACCTCACGCCAGACTCGGGACTCTGTTTGCATGTATTAGCTCTAGAATTACCACAGTTATCCAAGTAACGTGGGTACGATCTAAGGAACCATAACTGATTTAATGAGCCATTCGCGGTTTCACCTTAATGCGGCTTGTACTGAGACATGCATGGCTTAATCTTTGAGACAAGCATATGACTACTGGCAGGATCAACCAGGGAGCTGCGTCAACGAGAGCTGAGCAGCCGGCCGCCCGGGAGTGTGTCCCGAGGGCCCGCGCGAACACGCAAGCGTCCGCTCAATTATTCTGCAAACAGGAGGAGGCTGAGCTCCCCTGCACGATACACCTCGAAACCCTCTCAGGTCCCGGCGGCGCGCAGCGCCGTCCTAAGTACTTGGTCGGGTTCGAGAGAGGCGCAATCGCCCGGAGATAGGCGAGTAGACGCTTTCAGTGCGAACACCCGTGCTCCCAACTGAGCTTGCCGCTGCCGACAGAGGCCCGGGAGCGTGCTGTCGTGGCATTGCCGGCGGGAAACAACACGCGCCACCTACGGTGACCGGCAGCTCCAACGCCAGCGCCACAGAAGGGCAAAGCCCCACTTGGGTGCAGAAGCGAACTCTCCCAGCACAGCGCACGCGCCAACACGTCCGCAGAGCTGCGATACAAACCACCTGCGAGAACCGCTGGGGGCGACCGAGCAGCAGACGGCGTCGCGACGCCGAGTGCCGGGCGGCGGCGCATCCTCAACGCACACAGTCCGCAATCGGACCAGCACACTGCAGATGTCCACCGCGCTTCGCACCGGGCTCGACAGAACCCACTTTGGCCGCCTGGCGCCGCGCGCAGGGTGCGCCGGCGCATAGCTGGGACGCCAGCCGGGCCCGTCGGCCGGCGCTCCTGCCACTGGGCGCCCCCCACCAGCCGGCTGTAGTGCGTGCGCTCACGCAGCGCGCGGCCAGCACGCCGGGCGGCCCCCCCTCACCGGCCGGGGACTGTCCCGCCAAGCCACAGCCTCGTATCGCTTCATACCCACATGGCCAACTCAGGTTCGGGGGCATGGCGGGTACCGCCGAAACAACCGGTTCACAGATGTACCGATCGTCGCTATCACCGATGCACCTGCAGCGCGAACAACCGCTCAACAACTGATTTCCAGTTCATTTGCGGATCTTTGGCAGCAAACGTATACGTCAATCTACATTTGCGAAATCTACGATTCTGGCATGCCTGCATGTTATGTGTCACGACACGCTACATCAGCCCACATACACACTGCGGCATGTACACGAGAGAACACGTGGAAGATGGTCCGCGCACGTGTGCAATGTCCCTTGCGCGGTCGACTGTCAACCGGCCTCTGTAGCATGTCGCAGATGTGGAACGCGGTCCACCGTGCTATCATGTTGTGTGGGGCAATACGATTAAATAGGAAAACCCTCGTCGCTACATCAACAGACGGCTCACGCTGATTCCCGGCAGAGGGAGGAGGGGGGGGGGGGGGGGCCAACATGCAATACTTTCGTCCGTACCTACTTACCACATGTCTGTACGGCGTACAACAGTGCAATCTCGCTGTAATGGGGAGACGAGACAAGTAGCATCGTGCACAACATATGGCCCTTATGATTCGCCATTGTAGGGCGCAGCCGGTGTACGGTCAAGCATGTGCCACATTATGTCACTCAGTACGTAACGACGGATGATCAGTGTGGGTTACGCGTACATCAGCGGACAGTCCACACAGGCCGTACCACAACGTACACTGACTGCATCGACAACCGAATGCAACTGAACAGCTGCAAGGCTCATTTCACAAACAAACGCCTGACCGACCAGCTTGGAAGGGCAGGAGGGGAGGGCGATATTCGTTCTGTAGCGGTACACCCTTCCAGTGGTTAGCGGGACTGTGTAGAAAGTACGCAACACTCGAAAGACCTTTATGTGAGGGTACGCACCATGGCATCAAGAAATACACATGACACCAGAGGATCCAAGCAGTGAACTATGTTCAGAGGGTTGCTGTTAGGCAAAGCTACATTCCTGTGACGTTACATGTGACAGTTAAGGTGCAGTGTAAGTTAGGTTAAGGTGCAGTGTAAGTTAGGTTAAGGTGCAGTGTAAGTTAGGTTAAGGTGCAGTGTAAGTTAGGTTAAGGTGCAGTGTAAGTTAGGTTAAGGTGCAGTGTAAGTTAGGTTAAGGTGCAGTGTAAGTTAGGTTAAGGTGCAGTGTAAGTTAGGTTAAGGTGCAGTGTAAGTTAGGTTAAGGTGCAGTGTAAGTTAGGTTAAGGTGCAGTGTAACTTAGGTTAAGGTGCAGTGTAACTTAGGTTAAGGTGCAGTGTAACTTAGGTTAAGGTGCAGTGTAACTTAGGTTAAGGTGCAGTGTAACTTAGGTTAAGGTGCAGTGTAACTTAGGTTAAGGTGCAGTGTAACTTAGGTTAAGGTGCAGTGTAACTTAGGTTAAGGTGCAGTGTAACTTAGGTTAAGGTGCAGTGTAACTTAGGTTAAGGTGCAGTGTAACTTAGGTTAAGGTGCAGTGTAACTTAGGTTAAGGTGCAGTGTAAGTTAGGTTAAGGTGCAGTGTAAGTTAGGTTAAGGTGCAGCGTAACTTAGGTTAAGGTGCAGCGTAACTTAGGTTAAGGTGCAGCGTAACTTAGGTTAAGGTGCAGCGTAACTTAGGTTAAGGTGCAGCGTAACTTAGGTTAAGGTGCAGCGTAACTTAGGTTAAGGTGCAGCGTAACTTAGGTTAAGGTGCAGCGTAACTTAGGTTAAGGTGCAGCGTAACTTAGGTTAAGGTGCAGCGTAACTTAGGTTAAGGTGCAGCGTAACTTAGGTTAAGGTGCAGCGTAACTTAGGTTAAGGTGCAGCGTGGGTTAGGTTAGGGGCCAACGTGGGTTAGGTTAGGGGCCAACGTGGGTTAGGTTAGGGGCCAACGTGGGTTAGGTTAGGGGCCAACGTGGGTTAGGTTAGGGGCCAACGTGGGTTAGGTTAGGGGCCAACGTGGGTTAGGTTAGGGGCCAACGTGGGTTAGGTTAGGGGCCAACGTGGGTTAGGTTAGGGGCCAACGTGGGTTAGGTTAGGGGCCAACGTGGGTTAGGTTAGGGGCCAACGTGGGTTAGGTTAGGGGCCAACGTGGGTTAGGTTAGGGGCCAACGTGGGTTAGGTTAGGGGCCAACGTGGGTTAGGTTAGGGGCCAACGTGGGTTAGGTTAAGGGCCAACGTGGGTTAGGTTAAGGGCCAACGTGGGTTAGGTTAAGGGCCAACG
>NW_026061930.1:240000-242500 GCF_023897955.1 Schistocerca gregaria
ACATCAACAGACGGCTCACGCTGATTCCCGGCAGAGGGAGGAGGGGGGGGGGGCCAACATGCAATACTTTCGTCCGTACCTACTTACCACATGTCTGTACGGCGTACAACAGTGCAATCTCGCTGTAATGGGGAGACGAGACAAGTAGCATCGTGCACAACATATGGCCCTTATGATTCGCCATTGTAGGGCGCAGCCGGTGTACGGTCAAGCATGTGCCACATTATGTCACTCAGTACGTAACGACGGATGATCAGTGTGGGTTACGCGTACATCAGCGGACAGTCCACACAGGCCGTACCACAACGTACACTGACTGCATCGACAACCGAATGCAACTGAACAGCTGCAAGGCTCATTTCACAAACAAACGCCTGACCGACCAGCTTGGAAGGGCAGGAGGGGAGGGCGATATTCGTTCTGTAGCGGTACACCCTTCCAGTGGTTAGCGGGACTGTGTAGAAAGTACGCAACACTCGAAAGACCTTTATGTGAGGGTACGCACCATGGCATCAAGAAATACACATGACACCAGAGGATCCAAGCAGTGAACTATGTTCAGAGGGTTGCTGTTAGGCAAAGCTACATTCCTGTGACGTTACATGTGACAGTTAAGGTGCAGTGTAAGTTAGGTTAAGGTGCAGTGTAAGTTAGGTTAAGGTGCAGTGTAAGTTAGGTTAAGGTGCAGTGTAAGTTAGGTTAAGGTGCAGTGTAAGTTAGGTTAAGGTGCAGTGTAAGTTAGGTTAAGGTGCAGTGTAAGTTAGGTTAAGGTGCAGTGTAAGTTAGGTTAAGGTGCAGTGTAAGTTAGGTTAAGGTGCAGTGTAAGTTAGGTTAAGGTGCAGTGTAACTTAGGTTAAGGTGCAGTGTAACTTAGGTTAAGGTGCAGTGTAACTTAGGTTAAGGTGCAGTGTAACTTAGGTTAAGGTGCAGTGTAACTTAGGTTAAGGTGCAGTGTAACTTAGGTTAAGGTGCAGTGTAACTTAGGTTAAGGTGCAGTGTAACTTAGGTTAAGGTGCAGTGTAACTTAGGTTAAGGTGCAGTGTAACTTAGGTTAAGGTGCAGTGTAACTTAGGTTAAGGTGCAGTGTAACTTAGGTTAAGGTGCAGTGTAACTTAGGTTAAGGTGCAGTGTAACTTAGGTTAAGGTGCAGTGTAACTTAGGTTAAGGTGCAGTGTAACTTAGGTTAAGGTGCAGTGTAAGTTAGGTTAAGGTGCAGTGTAAGTTAGGTTAAGGTGCAGCGTAACTTAGGTTAAGGTGCAGCGTAACTTAGGTTAAGGTGCAGCGTAACTTAGGTTAAGGTGCAGCGTAACTTAGGTTAAGGTGCAGCGTAACTTAGGTTAAGGTGCAGCGTAACTTAGGTTAAGGTGCAGCGTAACTTAGGTTAAGGTGCAGCGTAACTTAGGTTAAGGTGCAGCGTAACTTAGGTTAAGGTGCAGCGTAACTTAGGTTAAGGTGCAGCGTAACTTAGGTTAAGGTGCAGCGTGGGTTAGGTTAGGGGCCAACGTGGGTTAGGTTAGGGGCCAACGTGGGTTAGGTTAGGGGCCAACGTGGGTTAGGTTAGGGGCCAACGTGGGTTAGGTTAGGGGCCAACGTGGGTTAGGTTAGGGGCCAACGTGGGTTAGGTTAGGGGCCAACGTGGGTTAGGTTAGGGGCCAACGTGGGTTAGGTTAGGGGCCAACGTGGGTTAGGTTAGGGGCCAACGTGGGTTAGGTTAGGGGCCAACGTGGGTTAGGTTAGGGGCCAACGTGGGTTAGGTTAGGGGCCAACGTGGGTTAGGTTAGGGGCCAACGTGGGTTAGGTTAAGGGCCAACGTGGGTTAGGTTAAGGGCCAACGTGGGTTAGGTTAAGGGCCAACGTGGGTTAGGTTAAGGGCCAACGTGGGTTAGGTTAAGGGCCAACGTGGGTTAGGTTAAGGGCCAACGTGGGTTAGGTTAAGGGCCAACGTGGGTTAGGTTAAGGGCCAACGTGGGTTAGGTTAAGGGCCAACGTGGGTTAGGTTAAGGGCCAACGTGGGTTAGGTTGCCAGAGATGTGTCAAATCAGGATGTACGTTTGGCTGGTGTCAGGTGGTGGGTTGGTTCGATGCCTTTATAAGGGGTGTGGCCAAAGGGTATTTTATTACTTGTACCTTTTGTGTTGTGGCGTGGCGTTGCGTCCTGTGTTGATACTGGGTGGACCACTGTGGGTGTTGCTGGCTGATTTGAGCTGCGTTGTTTGCGGGTGATGTGAGACATTCTGTCTTATTAGTGGACGTGACGTTCCTCTTGTCGTTGTTTGGATAGTGTCCTGTGGCAGCGAGGATAAAATGGATGTTGTTGAACGATAGTGCTTTGGTGCTTTCGCTTTGTTACACACAGAGTGGACTGTGAGATAGGGTGACTGGGTCGAGTGCGGTTCACACTGTCCTCCCCAGTTTACAGTATGTATCATCTATGTATGTGGTCCTGCATCATTTACTAAGGAGGGACGTCAGACGACTGAAATATTAGTTATGTACTGAT
>NW_026061930.1:250000-255000 GCF_023897955.1 Schistocerca gregaria
AATTACCGCGGCTGCTGGCACCAGACTTGCCCTCCAATAGATACTCGTTAAAGGATTTAAAGTGTACTCATTCCGATTACGGGGCCTCGGATGAGTCCCGTATCGTTATTTTTCGTCACTACCTCCCCGTGCCGGGAGTGGGTAATTTGCGCGCCTGCTGCCTTCCTTGGATGTGGTAGCCGTTTCTCAGGCTCCCTCTCCGGAATCGAACCCTGATTCCCCGTTACCCGTTACAACCATGGTAGGCGCAGAACCTACCATCGACAGTTGATAAGGCAGACATTTGAAAGATGCGTCGCCGGTACGAGGACCGTGCGATCAGCCCAAAGTTATTCAGAGTCACCAAGGCAAACGGACCAGACGAGCCAATCCGATTGGTTTTGATCTAATAAAAGCGTCCCTTCCATCTCTGGTCGGGACTCTGTTTGCATGTATTAGCTCTAGAATTACCACAGTTATCCAAGTAACGTGGGTACGATCTAAGGAACCATAACTGATTTAATGAACCATTCGCGGTTTCACCTTAATGCGGCTTGTACTGAGACATGCATGGCTTAATCTTTGAGACAAGCATATGACTACTGGCAGGATCAACCAGGGAGCTGCGTCAACGAGAGCTGAGCAGCCGGCCGCCCGGGAGTGTGTCCCGAGGGCCCGCGCGAACACGCAAGCGTCCGCTCAATTATTCTGCAAACAGGAGGAGGCTGAGCTCCCCTGCACGATACACCTCGAAACCCTCTCAGGTCCCGGCGGCGCGCAGCGCCGTCCTAAGTACTTGGTCGGGTTCGAGAGAGGCGCAATCGCCCGGAGATAGGCGAGTAGACGCTTTCAGTGCGAACACCCGTGCTCCCAACTGAGCTTGCCGCTGCCGACAGAGGCCCGGGAGCGTGCTGTCGTGGCATTGCCGGCGGGAAACAACACGCGCCACCTACGGTGACCGGCAGCTCCAACGCCAGCGCCACAGAAGGGCAAAGCCCCACTTGGGTGCAGAAGCGAACTCTCCCAGCACAGCGCACGCGCCAACACGTCCGCAGAGCTGCGATACAAACCACCTGCGAGAACCGCTGGGGGCGACCGAGCAGCAGACGGCGTCGCGACGCCGAGTGCCGGGCGGCGGCGCATCCTCAACGCACACAGTCCGCAATCGGACCAGCACACTGCAGATGTCCACCGCGCTTCGCACCGGGCTCGACAGAACCCACTTTGGCCGCCTGGCGCCGCGCGCAGGGTGCGCCGGCGCATAGCTGGGACGCCAGCCGGGCCCGTCGGCCGGCGCTCCTGCCACTGGGCGCCCCCCACCAGCCGGCTGTAGTGCGTGCGCTCACGCAGCGCGCGGCCAGCACGCCGGGCGGCCCCCCCTCACCGGCCGGGGACTGTCCCGCCAAGCCACAGCCTCGTATCGCTTCATACCCACATGGCCAACTCAGGTTCGGGGGCATGGCGGGTACCGCCGAAACAACCGGTTCACAGATGTACCGATCGTCGCTATCACCGATGCACCTGCAGCGCGAACAACCGCTCAACAACTGATTTCCAGTTCATTTGCGGATCTTTGGCAGCAAACGTATACGTCAATCTACATTTGCGAAATCTACGATTCTGGCATGCCTGCATGTTATGTGTCACGACACGCTACATCAGCCCACATACACACTGCGGCATGTACACGAGAGAACACGTGGAAGATGGTCCGCGCACGTGTGCAATGTCCCTTGCGCGGTCGACTGTCAACCGGCCTCTGTAGCATGTCGCAGATGTGGAACGCGGTCCACCGTGCTATCATGTTGTGTGGGGCAATACGATTAAATAGGAAAACCCTCGTCGCTACATCAACAGACGGCTCACGCTGATTCCCGGCAGAGGGAGGAGGGGGGGGGGGGGGGGCCAACATGCAATACTTTCGTCCGTACCTACTTACCACATGTCTGTACGGCGTACAACAGTGCAATCTCGCTGTAATGGGGAGACGAGACAAGTAGCATCGTGCACAACATATGGCCCTTATGATTCGCCATTGTAGGGCGCAGCCGGTGTACGGTCAAGCATGTGCCACATTATGTCACTCAGTACGTAACGACGGATGATCAGTGTGGGTTACGCGTACATCAGCGGACAGTCCACACAGGCCGTACCACAACGTACACTGACTGCATCGACAACCGAATGCAACTGAACAGCTGCAAGGCTCATTTCACAAACAAACGCCTGACCGACCAGCTTGGAAGGGCAGGAGGGGAGGGCGATATTCGTTCTGTAGCGGTACACCCTTCCAGTGGTTAGCGGGACTGTGTAGAAAGTACGCAACACTCGAAAGACCTTTATGTGAGGGTACGCACCATGGCATCAAGAAATACACATGACACCAGAGGATCCAAGCAGTGAACTATGTTCAGAGGGTTGCTGTTAGGCAAAGCTACATTCCTGTGACGTTACATGTGACAGTTAAGGTGCAGTGTAAGTTAGGTTAAGGTGCAGTGTAAGTTAGGTTAAGGTGCAGTGTAAGTTAGGTTAAGGTGCAGTGTAAGTTAGGTTAAGGTGCAGTGTAAGTTAGGTTAAGGTGCAGTGTAAGTTAGGTTAAGGTGCAGTGTAAGTTAGGTTAAGGTGCAGTGTAAGTTAGGTTAAGGTGCAGTGTAAGTTAGGTTAAGGTGCAGTGTAAGTTAGGTTAAGGTGCAGTGTAAGTTAGGTTAAGGTGCAGTGTAAGTTAGGTTAAGGTGCAGTGTAAGTTAGGTTAAGGTGCAGTGTAAGTTAGGTTAAGGTGCAGTGTAAGTTAGGTTAAGGTGCAGTGTAACTTAGGTTAAGGTGCAGTGTAACTTAGGTTAAGGTGCAGTGTAACTTAGGTTAAGGTGCAGTGTAACTTAGGTTAAGGTGCAGTGTAACTTAGGTTAAGGTGCAGTGTAACTTAGGTTAAGGTGCAGTGTAACTTAGGTTAAGGTGCAGTGTAACTTAGGTTAAGGTGCAGTGTAACTTAGGTTAAGGTGCAGTGTAAGTTAGGTTAAGGTGCAGCGTAAGTTAGGTTAAGGTGCAGCGTAAGTTAGGTTAAGGTGCAGCGTAACTTAGGTTAAGGTGCAGCGTAACTTAGGTTAAGGTGCAGCGTAACTTAGGTTAAGGTGCAGCGTAACTTAGGTTAAGGTGCAGCGTAACTTAGGTTAAGGTGCAGCGTAACTTAGGTTAAGGTGCAGCGTAACTTAGGTTAAGGTGCAGCGTAACTTAGGTTAAGGTGCAGCGTAACTTAGGTTAAGGTGCAGCGTGGGTTAGGTTAGGGGCCAACGTGGGTTAGGTTAGGGGCCAACGTGGGTTAGGTTAGGGGCCAACGTGGGTTAGGTTAGGGGCCAACGTGGGTTAGGTTAGGGGCCAACGTGGGTTAGGTTAGGGGCCAACGTGGGTTAGGTTAGGGGCCAACGTGGGTTAGGTTAGGGGCCAACGTGGGTTAGGTTAGGGGCCAACGTGGGTTAGGTTAGGGGCCAACGTGGGTTAGGTTAGGGGCCAACGTGGGTTAGGTTAGGGGCCAACGTGGGTTAGGTTAGGGGCCAACGTGGGTTAGGTTAAGGGCCAACGTGGGTTAGGTTAAGGGCCAACGTGGGTTAGGTTAAGGGCCAACGTGGGTTAGGTTAAGGGCCAACGTGGGTTAGGTTAAGGGCCAACGTGGGTTAGGTTAAGGGCCAACGTGGGTTAGGTTAAGGGCCAACGTGGGTTAGGTTAAGGGCCAACGTGGGTTAGGTTAAGGGCCAACGTGGGTTAGGTTAAGGGCCAACGTGGGTTAGGTTAAGGGCCAACGTGGGTTAGGTTGCCAGAGATGTGTCAAATCAGGATGTACGTTTGGCTGGTGTCAGGTGGTGGGTTGGTTCGATGCCTTTATAAGGGGTGTGGCCAAAGGGTATTTTATTACTTGTACCTTTTGTGTTGTGGCGTGGCGTTGCGTCCTGTGTTGATACTGGGTGGACCACTGTGGGTGTTGCTGGCTGATTTGAGCTGCGTTGTTTGCGGGTGATGTGAGACATTCTGTCTTATTAGTGGACGTGACGTTCCTCTTGTCGTTGTTTGGATAGTGTCCTGTGGCAGCGAGGATAAAATGGATGTTGTTGAACGATAGTGCTTTGGTGCTTTCGCTTTGTTACACACAGAGTGGACTGTGAGATAGGGTGACTGGGTCGAGTGCGGTTCACACTGTCCTCCCCAGTTTACAGTATGTATCATCTATGTATGTGGTCCTGCATCATTTACTAAGGAGGGACGTCAGACGACTGAAATATTAGTTATGTACTGATGTAAAGCAGAATGCTTACCTTCCACCAGTGGGCGAGTATCGACTCTGCCCCAGAGTTGCCACCGCAGGAAGAGGTGTCGGAAACACTACCCGCACACCGTCACCACTGTGCGGGGGGACGGACCCTCTATATCCTCAGCGGCGCACTCTTTGCCACCGAGCGTCACGTCTCGCGGCCCGCCGTCCAGAGCATGTATTGGGACAGCGGGACTTTGGCTTTTGGGAGATAACTCTTCATGAAGTGGAAGATATAGGGGTGGACTGCAATGTACGATTGCGGGAAAAGTCCGCCGTACATCCGCTCGAGTTGCGAGTCGGGCGGTGGGGGTGGCGCATTCACAGGTGCGGCTGGAGTGACCGTCGGTCCACCACTTTTGACTCGATTTGCGTCACCTGCGGTGAAGAGGGGGTGCAGCAGGCGTTTTACTCTGGGTCGTCAAGCGGGCGCTGTAGGCGACATCGACATCATAGTCGGCCGGCCGTCTCATAGAGGGCGGTATCGTCGTCGGAAGCAGCGTCATCTTCCGAGGGACGGACCAGTAGGTGGCCGTGTTCTGCGCCGGACCTAGTCTCGGTAGATTCCTGTAGATGGAGGCACAGTCTGTGGGCCACATGCGAAACTAGTTTACCGACATTCGCACAGGTGGCTCCCCTCCTACGGACTTATCACCACCCACACTAACCGCCCCGGGGACTTGCCAACGACACACCCTATCCCAAGTCTATTTTCTTGCGG